>NC_081801.1:2352500-2535000 GCF_963082965.1 Carassius carassius
CGTAACCTCGGTTCCCTGAGATGAGGGAACGAGTACTGCGTAAGCTAGCTTACGCTATGGGAAAAGGTCCCCTTTTCTCGAGAATATGAAGCCAAAAATTATCCTTAATTTTTAAATAATGTAAAACGCAGTGCTGCAGCACAGCAGACCCAAGCGAAGCGGCTCGCGCGCTTATTGGCTGTGCTGCGGCAACTGCAGCAACCTATGGTGAGGCGGCGGAGAGTAACGAACCAATGGGGGCGCTTCGCGCCCATTGGACGTCAGAGCGCGCCAAAATAGGCGTGGCTGGAACTATATAAGCCACCGCTTCACCATAGGGATCAGGTTTTAAATCGACTGAAGCGATCACCCGGTCCGAGCACATAGCACGGCAGGTTACGCAGTACTCGTTCCCTCATCTCAGGGAACCGAGGTTACGTTAGTAACCGAGTACGTTCCCTTTCGAGAGTACTCTCGTACTGCGTAAGCTAGCTTACGCTATGGGAACACAATGTAAAACGCCGTGCGTGCTCGGGAACTTCGACCTGTCACAGCCCAAGGCGAGAGCTCGGGGCTTTATAGCAGGAGAAATCCCAGTCCCAACAGCCAACCTTAGTGAGCTTTATATAGGGAACGAAAAAAGGGGGACGTGATAAGGCTTAGCACGTCTATATAGAAAGTACCCTGGCCTGCAGGGCAGGGACTTGCAGATTATAGAATCTAATAAATGTGGACGGAGAGGCCCAGCCTGCCGCCGCACAGATATCATCCAGTGGTATCCCGCAGGACCACGCCCATGACGAGGCCATACCTCGGGTGGAATGGGCTCTGATGCCGAACGGGCAGTGAAGGCCCTTAGATTTGTAAGCCAGCGAGATAGTGTCTACTATCCATCGCGATAGGCTTTGCTTCGTGGTGGCGAGACCTCGGGTGCGCCCACCAAAGCATATGAAGAGCTGGTCCGACCTCCTGAATAAGGCGGAGCGCGCAATATAGGTTTTAAGAGCCCTGACGGGGCAGATGAAGCTCGCGTTGCTTTCGTCGCTTTGCGAGGAAAGGGCTGACAGCGAGATGACCTGCGCTCTGAACGGTGTTGAGAGCACCTTGGGGACATAGCCGTGTCTTGGTCTGAGAATGACTCTGGAGTCATTAGGCCCAAACTCGAGACAGTCAGCGCTTACAGATAGCGCATGTAAATCCCCCACTCGCTTGACTGAGGCCAGAGCCAGTAGAAAAGCGGTTTTGAACGAAAGAAGCTTCATATCGACAGACTGAAGCGGTTCAAAAGGGGGGCCCTTTAAGGCCTCTAGGACCGTGGACAGGTCCCAGGAAGGGATTGAAGGGGGTCGGGGAGGGTTCATCCGACGAGCTCCCTTAAGGAAACGAATGACCAGTTCGTTTTTTCCCAGTGATAGGCCGGCCACCGGAGCATGAGAAGCTGCAATGGCTGCCACATACACTTTGAGCGTAGACGGGGATCTGCCCGCATCTAAACGCTCCTGTAGGAAGGAGAGTATCTCCGGCACGTCACATAAGTGAGGGTCTAGGTTCCGTGTCCCGCACCAGGTGGAGAACACTGACCATTTCTGCGCGTATAGGCGCCTGGTTGAGGGCGCTCTGGCTTCCGTAATGGTCTTTTACACTCCCTCAGGGAGGTTCCCGGGTACCCGTTGAGGGGCCATACATGAAGGGCCCAAAGTTCGGGGTGGGGATGCCAGAGCGCGCCCTTCAGCTGCGTGAGGAGATCTTTCCGCAGCGGTATTGGCCATGGGGCTGTACTGGACAGCTGCATCAGCTCGGAGAACCAAGGTTGGGTCGTCCAGAGTGGGGCTACTAGCAGCATAGCACATCTGCTCTTCCTGACCCGATCGATGACCTGCGGCAGCATCGCGACCGGTGGGAAGGCATAAAGCGGGCGTCTGGGCCAATCGAGGGCCAGCGCGTCCCTGCTCTTTGAAAAATATATTGGGCAATGAGCGTTGTCTTCTGAGGCGAAGAGGTCGACCTCTGCCCTGCCGAAGATGCTCCACATCAACTGAACCGTCTGTGGGTGAAGAGACCACTCCCCAGGGGGAACATTCGCCCTGGAAAGCATGTCCGGGCCCCGGTTCAGGATGCCAGGTACATGCGCTGCCTTTAGCGAGCACAGATTGCAATGTGCCCATGTCAGAAGACGCTCGGTCAGGGTGTGCAAGGTTTCTGACCTGACACCACCCTGGCGATTTATGTAGGCCACCACTGACATGCTGTCTGATCTGACCAGAACGTGATGGCCCTTTAAAAATGGGAGGAAAGCTTTCAGGGATAGTTCGACCGCTATCATCTCCAGACAGTTTATGTGTAACAGTCGCTCCGGGCTCGACCAGAGGCCGGAGGCAGACCTGCCCTCGTACAGGGCGCCCCAACCGAGGTTGGATGCATCTGTCGAGACTACTTTCCATTTCGAGACAGCGCCCGTGCTTACGCCTAACTGATACCAGTTGGCTATTTTCCAAGGGGCCAGAGCTGCGATGCAGCCGTGGGTCACCCTGATGCGCGCGCGGCCGGAAATCCAGGCGCGCGCTGGAACACGGTCTCTCAGCCAGCGCTGTAGTGGGCGCATGTGCAGCAGGCCCAGTTTGAGAACCGCAGAGGCTGATGCCATCAGACCTAGCATTTCCTGAAATCGTTTGAGCGGGTAAAGAGACCCGGCTTTGAACGACACGGCTAAATGCTGAATAGTGAGAGCGCGCTGTGACGTCAGACGCGCTGTACATGTCACAGAGTCTATGTCTATCCCCAAAAAGGAAATCCTCTGGCTGGGAGACAGAGCGCTCTTGACAGTGTTGATCGTGAGACCCAGGCATTCTAAATGGCTGAGGATCCAGGATCTGTGTGTCGTCAGTAGTTCCTCGGAATGGGCTAAAACTAGCCAGTCGTCGAGGTAGTTCAATACTCGCACTCCCCGCATTCTCAGGGGTGCGAGAGCGGCATCCATGCACCGCGTAAACGTACGGGGCGCTACGGAGAGGCCGAATGGAAGAACCATGTACTGATAAGTCTGCCCCTCGAAGGCGAATCTCAAGAATGGCCTGTGATGGGGTGCTATTTGAATGTGAAAGTAAGCGTCTTTCAGATCCACTGAGAAAAACCAATCCCTCGGGCGAATTTGCGCGAGTATTTGTTTGGTAGTTAACATTTTGAACGATCGCGTCATAAGCGCTTTGTTCAAACGTCTGAGATCTAGGATGGGTCTGAGACCGCCATCCTTTTTTGGTACGAGGAAGTAGCGGCTGTAAAAGCCTGGCTCGCGCTGCGCAGGGGGGACAGTTTTGCAAGATCGCCCCTTTTGCAAGAAGGTTTATCAGTTCGGCGCGAAGGACGTGTGTCATTTCGCTTTTCACTTTCGTTTCGACCACGGCGCGAAAGCGCAGCGGTCTGCGAGCGAACTGGAGCGAGTAACCTTGTTTTATTATATTCAAAACCCAATCTGATATGCCGGGGATGGCCTGCCATGCAGCGGCTCGTGCGGCTATGGGTTGAATGTGCTTCGGGCACTGGCTGCCTGTTATGAGGGGACCAGTAGCTCGAGTATGCTGTGCTTGTGACACTGTGGTGACAGCGCTTATTTGTAGGGTTGCGCACTGAGAAGTGGGCACGCGCGCTACATTTAGAGCACCTCCGGCGCGAGCGGGAAGGTGGGCATGAAAGGAGACCCGAGTGAGTCTTTGTGACACTTGGGGGAGTGTGTATACATGTAGGGGTGCGTACTGTGTAGTGGGCACACTGCCTACATAGAAAAAGCTCTTTTTGTGCTTTATTGAGGTCGCCGTGAAAACGGCCTTTGTGTGCAGGCGTGCGTGCATTGTAACAGGCTCGTTTACTGCAGTATAGACATCTCCAACCGCCTTTAGTGAGGGGATTGGAGGAAGCATGTGAGGTTTCTTGTGTGGTGGTCCGGCCGCAGCGGGACTTAACCACGGTCTTTTCAGCCCGAAGGTCAGGAGGGCTTCGGAGGCTCGGGGTTCAGCACAATCCTGGGCCGAGGTCCCCGTCTCTCTGGCGGTTTGCGGCTCGTAGAGCGAGAGTGGTGCTGGGTTTTGGTCGCTGGGCGAGACTGTAAGTCTGGCTGCGATGGCTTCGAGGTCTGAGGGGGCGGCGCGTTTCTACGGCGTCCCGCAGCAGAGCTAGAGCGTTTCGGCAGGAAGTGTCTCATTGCCTGCGACGTTTTCTGAGCCTCAGTGAAGCGTTCAGCGAAACCCTTAACCGACTGGCCAAAGAGGCCGGAAGGCGAGATAGGAGAGTCGAGAAAGGCGGATTTGTCTGCGTCTTTCATCTCCGTGAGCGTGAGCCAGAGGTGTCGCTCTAAAACAGCGAGGCTTGCCATGCTTCGGCCGATCGCTTGTGCTGTGGTCTTTGTCGCACGCAGGGCTAGATCAGTAGCGCTGCGGAGATCTTTAAAGTCATAGGTATCTGGGGCAGACTCGTCCAGGTTACGGAGAAGTCTGGCCTGAAAAACCTGCAGCACAGCCATGGTGTGTAGAGCCGAAGCGGCTTGACCAGCGGAGGTGTAAGCTCGGCCAGCGAGAGCTGAGGTGGTGCGGCACGGCTTGGATGGATGCACAGGCTTCGACCGCCATCCAGCGGCTGAGGGCGGGCAGAGGTGTGCAGCAATAGCCTCCTCGAGAGGGGGGAGGCTCTCGTAACCGTGGTCTCGGGCGCCGTCGACAGAGGAGAGCGCTGACGAGACAGAAGTCTTCAAGCGTGCGGAGAATGGGGCTTTCCACGACTTCGTGAGTTCATTGTGAACTTCCGGGAAGAAGGGGGCGTTTCTTTGCGGAGGGGCCGAAGGGCGCCCCTGCAGGAACCATTCATCCAGCCTGCTTATAGCGGGCTCGTCTGGAGGAGACCAGTCGAGCTGAAGGTCGCTGACAGCCCTTGTAAGCACGCGAGTAAGCTCCGCGTCGATATCGGCGCGTTGTCCGGTGCAGCTGGGTGCTGTAGAGGGGGGGGGGGTCCGCAATGGAGCCCGACCATTCCTCACTACTGGACGCGGCGAGAGAAAAGCTGTCGTGTCTGTCCTCTTCCGCCTCAGGCGCTCCGAAGGAGAAGGGGGCGCTGGCGAGCAGGGACTGGCGCTGCTCGTCCACGAAGAGGACAGGCGAAGGAGCGAGAGCGGGCGAGGCACGCGGGGAGTGTTCCGGCGTGAGCTCGCGTGTAACAGTATGCTCAGGCATTCTCTGATCGCAGCGTTTCTTACGCGGCACCTGAGAGAGAAGAGGCGGAGCGGGTGGAGCATCGTGGCTGGTTTGAGCTAATCGAGCCCGCAGGGTCGATATAGCCATGTCGTCGCACTCAGGGCAGCCGCCCTTGAAGAGTGCGCTCTCAGCATGCTCGCGGCCCAGGCAGGAGACACAGATGATGTGGCGGTCCTCGCTGGGCAGAGGGCCTCGGCAGGAAGCGCAGGCCCGAGGCATTTGAAACAACGCCTCGAATTCTGGAGGAAAAAAGTGTGATGCAGCGGCAAACACACTAGCTTTGAAAAGGATATAGTCACGCCGGATGGCGCAGCAGGAAGCGAGTGCTGAAGGCGGTGTCGAGATGAAGCACGAGCCGGCGTCCTCAGATCTGCGTTGCAGTGCTATCCTGCTGAGAGGCTTTTCGACGGCGTGTAGAGGCTTCTCCGGAGAAGACAGCGAAGTGCAGGTGAGATCGCTGAAGGAGATGAAATCTGATCCCTATGGTGAAGCGGTGGCTTATATAGTTCCAGCCACGCCTATTTTGGCGCGCTCTGACGTCCAATGGGCGCGAAGCGCCCCCATTGGTTCGTTACTCTCCGCCGCCTCACCATAGGTTGCTGCAGTTGCCGCAGCACAGCCAATAAGCGCGCGAGCCGCTTCGCTTGGGTCTGCTGTGCTGCAGCACTGCGTTTTACATTATTTAAAAATTAAGGATAATTTTTGGCTTCATATTCTCGAGAAAAGGGGACCTTTTCCCATAGCGTAAGCTAGCTTACGCAGTACGAGAGTACTCTCGAAAGGGAACGGTTGTTCTTCAGAAACCCACAGAAACCTGTGCATTATACATAAGGGGAATACTTGATTGATTTATTTTGTGGATTTTAATAAATGTTATGTACAATTAAGTGTTAAATTTTTTTAATTTTCTGTCATTTAGATTTTACTCTCTAATTAAGGAGAATCGTATGAGGGAGCTTGTGTGTAACCCATGCTTTTCTCTGTTTCAGATCGAGGCGCTGCCACCCGAGTTGTTCCAGTGTAAGAAGCTGCGGACGCTGAATCTGGGAAATAACTGCCTTACAGTGCTGCCGTCACGTTTCGGAGAGTTAACCGGCCTCATGCAGCTGGAGCTCCGCGGGAACCGGCTGGAGGGATTACCGGTGGAGCTCTCCGAATGTCGCCTTCTCAAGCGCTCCGGGCTGATTGTAGAAGAGGACCTCTTCAACACCCTGCCGCCGGAGTTCAAGGAGCAGCTGTGGAGAGCTGATAAAGAACAAGCTTGAGCCAGACAGAGGAACTCTTAAAGGCACAGTTCACACAAAAATAAAATCTGCTGAAAATGTGTTCACCCTCAGGCCATCCGAGATGTAGATGACTTTGTTTCTTCATCAGGTTTGGAGAAATGTAGTATTGCATCAGTTGCTCAGCAATGGATGCTCTGCAGTGAATGGGTGCCGTCAGAATGAGAGTCCATACAGCTGATAAAAACATCACAATCCACAGCACTCCAGTCCATCAGTTAATTTAATAATATATTGTGATGTTTTTATCAGCTCCCATTCTGACGGCACCCATTCACTGCAGAGCATCCATTCGTGAACAAGTGATATGATGCTATCCATGATTGCTCTCGAAATCTGGTGAAGAAACAAACTCATCTACATCGTGGATAAGCTGATTGTGAGTAAATGTTCAGTAAATTTTTATTTTGGGGTAAACGAAGTGGTCGTTCTGCTTTCGATTCATTTGTCTTTTATAATTTTTAATGATTTTTATTTGGGTGACAGCATTTCTCGTCCTTATGAAGGGAAGTTGTAGACAGTACAGTGCCATCTGTGCTTAGAAACATACACTGATACACTCTCTCAAACAAGTTCTCATACACAAACAAGGTCAAGTCATTCATGCACTGCCCTCTACAGGCACATTAAGCAGTGACATTATTGGAATGAATAGATATAATAAGCAATATCTGGTTTGTGCATTATTTACTCAGTGGCTGCGTCCAATCAGGGAAGAGTCGACTGTTTATGAATGTGTCAGCTGTGTTATAGAATATGTAAAATGTACATTTTAGAGCCAATACCCACAGAAGTAAATGCCAAAAAGGTCATATACAAAATCCACTTCTTATATATGCTTTTAAAGACTATGAATATGATGCCATAGATGTATTGCTGAAATCTTACACTCAACAGACTTTACAGGATGATATAGAAACTACAAACTTAAACACTCGAACGAATAAACTTTTGCCATTTTGGACGGAGTTGCATTTGGATCAGGTGACCTGCACGTTGCACCCCATTGGTCGACTTTTCCACGGGAATAATGACTGTTGTCATAGCAAAGTTCCCACGCTATCATGGCCTTAACTCTCTCCGAGCTCTACGCTGGAGCTCATCTCAAAGATAAAGTGTACATTTTGCGTTTATAGGTTTTATAATTTTACAAAAAAAAATGAGAGAAAGAACAAAAAGAAAGCATGGACTCGAGTTTGTGTGTTTGCAAGAAAAACAATCCTATGCGTTAATGTATCTTTTTTTATATGTATGTGTTCATATGATTTTATGATTTTTATTTGAACTTTTCTTTTTGTTCAGAAGTTTGCCTAATGTATGCAGTATGGCTTTAAACAAAACCAAGTAAAGACTTCTGATAAACATTCAAAAGTGTTTATGTATTTCTTAAGTCACACACATGGGTTATTCTCTGGAAACTATGCCTGAACACTTTGTTTTATTTTTAAGCATTTGCTACATTGGTTTTGCATTATACAGGTAAATTCAGAAATGTATTAACGTGGACAAAACAGAAAAGGAGAAACTTTTGTCTAAATCATGTGGTCTGAAAAAGAGACTTTTTGGCCAAAATATGGTCCATAATCCATTATATTGTTTCATCAGTTTAAAATCTCCTGTAGTCTCTCACATCAAAATGCATCCACATATTTGTTCAGAGATATTTTGGACTCATCTCGCTTGTAAACTGTGCTTGATCTGTGCTTTCAGTCCAGGTGACTTTTTCACTGCAGAAAGCAATCTGGATTATGGACTCAATCAAGACATAAACCGATGGAGTGGTGTTTATTACTTGTGGATTATTGTGATGTTTTTATCAGCGGTTTGGACTCATTCTAACGGCACCCATTTACTGCAGAGCATCTATTGTTTGAGCAACTGATGCAAAGCTACATTTCTCCAAACCTGATGAAGAAAGAACTCATCTACATCTCGAATGGCCTGAGGGTGAGTACATTTTCAGCAGATTTTATTTTTGCGTGAACTATGCCTTTAAGAGTTCCTCTGTCTGGCTCAAGCTTGTTCTTTATCAGCTATGGTCATCCGGTGATTCGATTTCTGGTAATTGTGATTTCAAAAGAACATTTTAAAGTCGATTTAGTCCTAAAATTCATATTGCATTATGCACTAAACACTACCAGATTTATTAGTTAATGTGACCAAGTTCAAAATCGTTTTCATAAAATTAAGTCATAGTCACGTGGCATTGTTTTTTGAAAAAGTGGACATTAACACAGAAGTTAAGTACCACACACACACACCTTGCGTCATTGAACACTGGGCCTTTCTCTCTGTTTTCCGTAAAGAACCACTCCACATAAAATCTCCCATTCACCCTCTCTCTCTCTCTCTCGTTCTCTCTCAGTGAAGTAATGGTCACTTCCAGCCAGATGGCAGCCAGTTAAACCAAACTACAACTCTTTAAGTTAGTAAGCACTTGAAACCTCTTCAAACACTCTATAAATGAAAGTCACCAAGTCTGAATGTTGCACAGCCATCATAGATTTATAGAAACAAGAAGCTGTTAATGGAGAACCACTGTCCCGTTAACTGGAATTCTGTTCACTTTTGTCACGTTCAAATGTGTGCAAGATTAAGTGAATTCTTTAGTGTTCGTCAAGTATAAGGGGTCAGAACTGTTACTGTTTGGCTGTAGTCTTCTAGCTCATTTGAGATCAGACTTATGTTTGTTACTTAATACAAACACCAAAACTGCTTGATTATCATATCTAATAGCTAAGCTGAAGCGTCCCTTCAAATGCAAAGGCTTCATGTTGACAGCCTGTGTGACTTATGCGCTCCCTGCAGGTAAATAGACAAAATGCACCATCCAAAAGCTACCATAAAAATACTACAAATTTTCTATAAATACAAGTTTATTTTTTCTTCTTCATACAATTGATTTTATTATTATTTATGTATTTAATGACACCAGCATAATGGGTATTACATATTTACATTATTAACAACAACTGCTGCCAGAAAGAACAGTCACAGAAATGTAAGTGCTTTTAAAACAAGTTTTCAGTGCATTTTTGTTTTTAGTTTGTTCCAAAAGGTTTATGTATAATTTTATTATAACCTTTAAGGAAATGCAAAAAAAAAAAAAAAAGTTTGCAAAGAGCCAACTACTTTGTATGTATATATTTTTTTTATAGTAGTCTTTTGCCTTCCACAGAAGAGAAAATGTCATAGAGGCGAATGTGAGTAAATAATAACGTATTATATTATAAATAACGTATTATATTTTTATAATTAAAGTATTATTTCTGAGTGAACTATCTTATGTGTTTCTCATGCCTATTGTTTGAAGATCAAAACAGAGATTGATTAAGAAATGGAGTTTGCACACATTGTATTAGTTCCTTAATGTTTTATTAATGCAATGACGATAACTAAATCTGTCATACTATTCATTTGGGGACTGAATACTAGAAAAACCCTTAACACTAAGCATATGTTTTATGAATTCCTCTTCAATACAGTCTACATTACATGCAATTTCCATCCTCCCGGGACAGAGGGTGACCTGTGTTCACTCTTTATCTGAAATTAAGTTTACTGGAGGCACATGTTTACCTTTTAGGTTCACCTGAACACTCGGTGACGGCACATTTGAGTTTTTTGCATTGCAATGAAAGACTTCATGTTCAAAATCCAATTATTGCATCACCATAGGTTACAGTTTAATCGTATTTGACTTGGGGCAACCACGTGTTTGCTGAGAGAGAGAGCGAGAGAGATTTGGATGGGAGAGCCTTCCTTTAATAGCTTTCATCTCAGACTGTTTTCATCAGCATGAATGTTATGAAAGATCAAGACGTGCAAAAGGTAAGAAACTGCATCTAAACTGCTATCACAACTCTTAAATACAACAGATATCGTGTTTTTTCTATGCACATGCTGAAAAACGCAGATTTAAGACATTTCAGTGCTGTTAGATTCCAGCGTTTTGCTGCTTTATAATATTTATAATAAATGTTTTCATATATCAGCGCCTCGTGCAATAGATGCATGAAATAAATAAAAAATCGCGATAGCACGTGTGGAATAATTTTAATGTATATTTGAAGTCTGTTGCGTAATTCGCTAGTAGAATGGGTTGTGGCATAATACGAGGGGCGTGGAAATGGGCGGGGCAAGCAGGAATTTAAATCGTTTGAGTAATAATTATATATTTTAACTTTTCATTTTTGTTCAGTTTAACGGCTACATGTTATTAACAGTGGCAGCTGCAACAGTATACCGTCTATTTATTATTATTATTAGTATTATTATTATCCAAAAGCGTAAGACTATTTGTCATGTGACATCTGTTACTTTTCTCCGCGCTGATAAGAAAGGCCTAATCACAGTTTTTTTTTTTGACTACTTAAAGGGGTGGATCGGGATTTTTGACATCGGACCTCATTTCTAAGTCAGCCTGGTTGTTATTCATTAGTGGAGACATTTTTAAAAAAAAATGATCCAGTCTTTATATTTGGATAGATAGCCGATGCTAGGCTAGCGCGAGTCAATGGGTATATGTTAGCCAGCCATTAAAAACCGTTTTACCCGCTCCACAGTGCACCAAACGCAAATCAATTATAACACTAGACTATCGATGCAAATTTCCGTTGATAGAATAATGTTAGAAATCAAACTTACCTTTCATCACATTGCATTAGTTATAATTTGTTCCCTGTAATCATAAGCCTTGTCGACAGCAGCAGCGGAGTGATATTGATTACCTAGGCAACCGAGTGAGCCGGTCCACACATGACGCAAGTGTATTTACTTGCCGCTGGCACACTGATTATCACTAACATCACATAAGCAGAGCAAAGTAGAGCCGGAGCAAAGTAAAATTCCGCAGCGGCTGAGAAACTAGTTCCTTTAGGATCATTGAGATGAAAGGTAAGTTTGATTTCTAACATTATTCTCTCAACGGACATTTGCATCGATAGTCTAGTGTTATAATTGATTTGCGTTTGGTGCACTGTGGAGTGGGTAAAACGGTTTTTAATGGCTGGCTAACATATACCCATTGACTCGCGCTAGCCTAGCATCGGCCAACTATCCAAATATAAGGACTTGATAATTTTTTTTTAAAAATGTCTCCACTGATGAATAACAACCAGGCTGACCTAAAAATGAGGTCCGATGTCAAAAATCCCGAACCACCCCTTTAATGCATTTTAGTTTACAATTTTTAAAGATTAATTTAACTGATTTAAAGTTTATATATCAGGTATGAATCATTCAAGTTAACTTTTTAAGTAAGTAAATAAATAACCAAAAACCTCCCGAGATTTGAATGGCGCTCTATGTAGTAAAGTTAGTAATTTTTCTGAATCACCGATCATGTGACGGCAAACATAAGTTAGTGGATCTGTATTTAGCTCTAACCTATTCTCAATCACATATACTTAAACAAATTATTTTGTGAAATGTTCTCCCCAAAACTGATGGGTATATCTGATGGCATCACGTCTGTTTGAAAGCTGACCTCTATAGATGTCTAGATGTTTGTACACAGCGGATGCTTTCCGGATGAAGCAAACTTACATGTGCTATCTAGGACAAGGATGGAAATAACACAGTACTTTTAAACATAACATGAATCTGAATAACTGGTATTACATGCAATTAAGAAAGTACTTCAAAGAATACCATGCCACTACCATGGTACACGTGCGGTAATGGTGCTTTTTGATGATGTGAGGAAGAGCAATGTTTTTGTTGTGCAGTACAGGGATGATGGCTATCTGGTGCTGGAGGGCCTTCTGTCCCCAGAGGAGTGTGATGTTTTACGGGACCGAATGAGTGAGATTATTGAGCAGATGGATGTTCCTGAACACTGCAGGATACAGTTCTCAACTGACCATGACGAGCAGCTTAAAAAACAGGTAAAATCCTTCCATATGAACACCCAGAATGCATCAGCAGGAAGCATTTACAGCAGTGTCGTCATAAGTGTTCCTCTTTGCTTTACTGTCCACATGCAACCAAATGTTTCTGGGTAAATAAAGTTAACTGGATTAGATACAAAGCCTGTCGTAACTGGAACAATGTCCCTTGTAAATCCACATAGACTCAGAAGTGGTTAGAGCAGTCAAATCATGTTCATATTTGGCATTCATCACAAGTGGAGACCAGATCAGTTTCTTCTTTGAGAAAGGAGTGTTTGATGATAAAGGTTTGTAGTTTAGTTGCTTATTTAGTCATGTTGAGATATAGAAAAAGACAGAAAATTCATAAAAATTTGACTTTTGTGTTTTCAGGAGAGTTCATCGTGCCGAAAGAACATTCCTTGAATAAAATCGGACATGTTGGGTATTTCAGAAAATAGCTTTTTGTATAATTCAGTCATGTATTATTCTTTTGGTCCTAAGTATTTGTGTTTTATCCTTCCCACAGCTCTCCACGCTTATGAGCCGCTGTTTAAAGCGGTCACCCACTCTCCCAAAGTTCAAGTAATGACCAAACCTCCATGTAAACAAATGTAAACTGTGGTCTAATTGTAAACACTTGTTTCAAAAACTTATTTGATTTATGAGAAACTTTAAAACATTTTAATACCAGTAAACCCAGACCAGTGTTGCTAATGTAAAGTAAAGCTATCAAAAAACATTCGGCATTTGAAATAAAATAAAATATAAACATTACATTTTAACTTTTTAGATAAAACAACTAAAAACGGAAATAAGCTGAAGTAAAATGAAAACTGAAAATATAAAAAATAATTCTAAACTCAATAAAATATTTAAAAAAGACCAAAGCACAAAATGACTAAAACTAAAATGAAAATAGAAAATATAAAACTAAAAAACTAAAACTTCACCGGAAATAAAAATTGATTAAAGCATATAGAAATTTAAAAAAGTAATACAAAATGACAAAAGCACATAAAAACTATATATATCAACGAATATATCACAAAAATAATATATATATATATATATATATATATATATTTCCTTTAACACATCCTTTGCACCCTTTTAATATTTTAGAGAAACGAGAAACGTTTAATTTGATTCGAAATTCAGTTTATTTCCTTTGCACCCAACAAAATCAATACAATATAGAAAGGGTATGAATGTTTGATAAGAATATTCTGGATTTCCAGAGGAAGAAAATAAATGACCAAATGTAGTTCTCATGCCAACCAGTCGGACAAGAAAATCTTTAAAAACATATTTACATTGCTGGAAAAAAAAAACTTCAATGAAGATAATAAAACATGATACTCAACATAAAACAGTTCCAACTGTCCAACCGCAATAGTGTAAAAAGTTATATTATTGTTTCATGCTGGGTCACTTATTTTGTAAAAACTGGTCTTTTGATGCAAAGTAAAAGCAATTACTTGAACAAAAAGTGTTGTGTTCTGTAAATACACAAACCATTAAAATCATAATTTACAAATTTTAACTCCAACAGTCTTTGAAATATTCCAATGTCAAAATATGGACCATAAAGTAACACATTTTAATACAATTGCCAGGTAGTTTAAAAACTTGTTTACACTTAAACGAGTGTCATGCAAATGTCGAGTGTCAGCTTAAATGTCCCAGAATGCACTGCAAACCAAACAGGTGATTGACCACAGTTCCCGTGATAACCGTCAATGTAATATCCTCAACACAAAACGCCAAAATCAACAATCCTTGAACCCCTTTGAATTTGAACCTCGGTCAAATATCATGAATAAATTAAAGTATAAACACATAATTAACACAATCTTTATCAGAGTAAAGACACAACAGCTGAATTGCATACATGCATTTACAAGATAGTGATCTGTATATTAATATCTACTGCCTCCTACAGACCCATGCAGACAAACCACTGATAGCACTGAAATATTCAGAATACAAAACACTTTTTAAGGCGACACGCTATGCAACAAGTCCTTCGTACTGCATTGGACAAAAAGGCAGATTCTAATGATTGCATCAAAATTATTGTTGAGTATTTTTGTTATACAATAGAAAAACAAAGGTGTTCTTCGATGGCTCAAGTGATGCATATATGCTGTAATAAAGGACTGAAAGGATATATTACAATTGCATAAAATGGGTGAAACTGATAAAACATGTCAAGGGTCATACAGTATGTAAAAAAAAAAAAGTCTAATTATTGTAATGCAAAAATGTTTTCAATGTTTAATTAAATATTATAATAGTATTAAAGTTACCAAATATATATATATATATACAAAAAAAAAAGAAAACCTGTCATTTAAACTATAAAATAATTTATAATGTGAATTATAATATTATATTTTAAATATTGAATATATATTGCATTACAATAATTGATTTTTAAATTTTAAATTTGTAGAAATGTGCTTTAAAAAAAAAATGGAAATCTTCAATTCATATAGCATTTTTACAAGACGTTGGAAAATATGGAAAAGACAGAAGACATTTTTTCATGAGATTTATTTAAATAAAATACACAAAATGTAGACTGTGTCTTTCCTTCAGTGTTTGCATCCAAGATGCGTTTGTGCGAGTGCAGACATTGTTAAAGGGCATTACATTTTCCATTTCTTTTTTTAATAATGTGCAACTCAATCCCTGTCATTTATACTGGAGTGAGAGGATTTGAACGAATGAAATATTAACAGCGTCTCAAGACTTCAGAGCTTTCTCCGAGGACACACACACACACAAAATGAACGCTCAAAACAACACATTTATCACCTGTAAACCTTAAAAATGTAAAAGAAGAATCTTTAAAGGGTTCTGTTCTGGCTCCCATTGACTTCCATAGTAAGGAAAATAAATAATATAGAAGTCAATGGGATCTGAAACCTGTGTTCTATGTTCTGTGTTTGGCTGAAGAAATAAATGCATATGGGTTTGGAAAGACATGAGGTTGAGTAAATTATAATTTTTTTTGGAAGGAATATCCCTTTAAAGCTGCCAACAGCGGCACCAAACTTGAAAAACATTAAAATTTCACAATCAGACATTTGATTTTGTGCCATTTTGTATGTTGTTTACAATATCAAGTACTTTTCTAGTTTGCTTCACTCTAATACTATAAGAAACCACATTCACCACATTTCTATTCACTGTACAAGGGACATAAACACTCTAATGACGTTTCATTATTGCATTCTGCTTTCCAAACTCACAATACTAGGGCTGTACCATTTGAATTTAATGCTGTTAATATCTGTGCATTGGCATAATGGTATGATCTGTGATGGGTCTGATCTCAAAGCAGCAGGAGGATGTAGAGGTACAGAGGCAGCAGCAGGTTGTCTATCTGCAAAGTATACGCCTCCAGCATGGCTACCATTGTGATTGAGCCCACGACCCACGAGTAGCTGGCATTCAGGTTTATACTGCTGTCAGCGATGAGGAAAACCACCACGGCGATGATCTGAGCGAACACTGAGGTCGCCGTGCCCTCGAAGGTCTTCTTAGTGCCAGGCCAGCGGATCTCGCCGACTGCGCTCCCGAAAACAGATGCCACTGTGTCACCGACCCCTACTGCCAACACACCGGCGTATGGCACTAGGCCACCGGCGCCCCCTAGGCCTCCTTTAGGGGTACAGGATGCGGGTGTGAGCCAGACTGGAAGGGCGACACCAAGGAGAAGGTAGATATGGGTGAGAATAAGCGGTCCTGAGTCTCTCTCATCCAGGAATAAAGTAAGAAGGTGTCGCAAGGGTGGTCCGAGTGGTCGGATGCGGAAATAGCGGACGAATTCGAGGAACAATAACGCTGATAGGCATACGACCGAGGCTAGCTGAAGAAGAGGACGGTCTAGAGCGAGTCCGGGTACGAAGGTTAGCACGGTTAGGAGGTGGAAGTACTTTCGCACGGTCGTCGATGCTTGGTGCTTCTTGCTTCCGGTGGAGCGATGACTATTTTGATGCATCACAACACCAACTGCTAGAAGCAACAAAGCGGCCCAGAATCCGATCAGCCAAAGGCGAGTGTTGGTTTCAGTGATGAAATGTAAAAACCAGGTGATGGGGTGATGCTGCGTGAGCAGGGTAAGCCATGGAACCAATAGGCCCAATCCCAAAACAGCCGTCATGGTGTGGAAGAAAAGCGACGCTGACCAAGTTTCCGATTCCATGAATACGAAAAGCACGGCGAAGAACATTCCCAGCAGCACTAAGCCCAACACCGCGACCGGAAGGAAATACATGAGTGGGTCGGCGTTCCCGGGCGACGCCAGGGAGCGCTTGATGAGCTGCTTGATGATGAAACTGATCCCGCCGAGGATGAGGAGGGCTTCGCCGGGAGTGAAGCAGCGTGGGAGAAGGTACAAGAGGATTAAGCTTAAATACACAAAAATAAGCAACACCTCCAAGACTTCGATCACCTCGGAGACTGTTAGTGTTTGCTTGACTGTGTACAGAATGGCGCTGCTGGCGATGCCGGCTATAACGCAGGTGTTTGTGGGCACCGGGCGCGTGATTCCCAAAGCGATGAGCGATAGGAACAGCGCCAACATCATACCGATCACTGTTATGACCATTGCGAATCGCTCCATGTAAACGTTCCCCACAGCGATGCAGCGTCCCCTCAAAGCCAGTCCCAGCAGCGGCAGAACCATGCTGGCCGGTAACACACCGCTGTTAGCCGAAGGCCGGAACTGGAACACGGCGGCGCCGGTCCGAATGAGCCGATCCCATTTGTGCTGCACATAAAAAGCCTGGATGGCCAGAGCGATGCAACACCAGGACAGCTGGTTCCACACGGCATAGTGAACGGAAAATACCATGCCAAACACCACGCCGGATTCAACCAGCACAGGATCCAGCTGCATGATCGCAGGGTGTAAGTGTGACAAAGGTTTCCAGGAAAGAGACTTCAAATATAGTAGTCTGTCAAAGTTCCCGGTGAACACACAAGCATCGTCCACTTCTCGCTCTCCTGCACACAGCAAAATAGACCTTGGAAAAGACACATCAAATTAGCATTAGACACAGACCATAAAACTGTAAAAATACACATTTAATAATAATAATTATTTAATTTAATATCAAATATTTTCTCTCGCTTTTTAGCTTTTTTTCTCCACACAAGACCCATAATAAAATAAAATAAACAAAAATTATAAAATATTTATCTTTTTGAATTTTTCTCCACACAAAAACATATAAACTAAAATAAACTAAATTTTATTCTAAAATATTTTTTTACTTTTTGAATTTTTCTCCACACAGAAACACATGACAAACTAAAATAAGCAAAAATTAATAATGATAAAATATTTTCTCTAACTTTTAGAATTTTCTCCAAACAAAAAGTAAAATAAAATAAATTTAACATGGTACATGATTATTATGAATATGTACTTAAGTTATATCTTTTATATTATATTTTTTTTGGGCAAATATACCGTGGCAATTTCATAGTACAATTTTTTTGTAACTTGGAGTATATGGATGTAAATGTCAAAAATGGTAACACTATGCTATTATCTGATACTAAAACTGTACCATGGTACAGCATCAGTTCTTTTTTCTCAAGTCATCACTCAATATCATGGTAAAAAATTCTGACAAAGAAATGTATTTACTCAATGTTGTTGTGATGACACCTACAGACAGACTGTCTCTCAAAACCTACTTGCCATTTTTGGTAAAACAGACATATTCCAACATCCCTAAAATGCTTCATAGAGAGCTTATAAGGTTTTGAGAAAGAGCTTATACTCTCTCAGTGAAACTAAAGGAAGATGTCATTTTCACATTTCTCAACGGCGTTTGAACTCTACACACTGTGAACTTTGGCACTGTTGAACAGCCAACACCAGCGATCTCTAAACATGGTAAATTATGAAAAGACAGTGTCACTTTGTCAGTAAAAGTAAAACGATCTGCTTTTAAAGGCTGGATGCTCAGGCATTAATGATTAATAATATAAATATGTACGAATAATAGAGAAAACTGTTAGGCCTGTAACACTTATATTAGTGTTTAAAATATTTGTGTTTTATACATAAATCCATAAATGTACTATTAGATCAATATTATATTGTTGGACAAAATATTATTTTTTAAATATTATTATTATTATTATCAAAACCTTATTCAATACAATTTCTGGTTATTCATAAAATACACGTATTTTCCTTATTTAAATAGAAATTATATAATTGTGTAAAAAATGTATTGTTAGACATCACATATATATTAGAAAAGATTTCTTGTCTCTAAACACACCGGAATTATTTACAAGCAAGCATATTAGTTTATTAATACATGCGATTGCAAGTTACACATATATTTAGAGTAATTGTCAGACTTAACATTAAAAGACTAAACGTAAATTATAATGCAAATGAAATGCAAACGCACTGCTGATGTTTGTGAGAGTCCATTCACTGCAACACCAGCTATTCATTAAACACCCTGCACAGCAAATAAACGCATACATATGCAATTACACCAAATAATGGTTAACCTTACCCTTTTTTTCTGCGAGTAAACGCTTGGCTCTCGAACAAAGTAATATTCCGAATGTTCTGCCGTGACTCGTGCTTAGAACACTAGGCTTCTTTTACTGTCTATGGCTGGGAGCGGCCATGTCCAAATCACGTGGTGTCAGAATAATCACGTGGTTAACGTCAAAACAGTTATTTTAGTTCAAATTTTATTACTATTATTATAACGTTTTAATATTTAAATTTTAAAATAATATGTATTAAAATACGTATTTTAATAATCTCCGCGTATTTCATGATTTAATTAAGTCATGTGATTGGAGAGCGCGCTCGTTTGTGTTAGTCACGTGATCCGGGTGAAGATGGCGGACTCGGCGATGTGTGTCAGGTAAAATGGAAGAAAGAGAAACTTAGAAAGGGTGTTTTTAAAGAGCTACACGGAGATTTCTAGTTGTATAATGTGCAGATAGTTTATACAAGGTATTTAGCCATGATAAATGTGGGTGAAATGACTTGGAAATTTGTGTGTATTTGACATTTAACGGCCGCACGAGTCGGTCGCGTGCAGAACAGACCCGCGCCACTGCAATTCAAATGTTAATTTTACAGTTTATAACCGCTTTTAAACAACCGTCAGTTTCTTAAACATTATGTGAAATTAACATATTAACCTTGATTAATTATGAAAATGTTCCTCTTTTTTTGAAGAAGTGAATGAGTTTTATTGTATATTTGTATGTATTTGTGTGTGTGTGTGTGTGTGTGTGTGTGTATACAGTCCTGAGTTATATTGAAAATACATTATACATTAAAAAAATTAAAATAAATTGTAAGCGGTTATGTCGTGAATATGTACATTTAAAACGAAGTATTTGATGTTGAATTAAAAAAAGTTACGTGTGAACTCCCTGTGTAACGTGATATGGTTTACTTTTAAACCCCATAATGATACACTGGCTTTATATGTTCAGTTCTGGAAGAATATCTGTCATATTGCAAAGCATAAGCGAACAAACACAAGTTAATTAAAAATAATGGCACATTTAAAATCTTTTATTTAGGAGCAGCCGAGAGTTATGGACTATCTTGTTGGGAAGATCTGCACTTCGAGAACCGGTTAGTACTCAAACCAATCATTTCTGATGTTTTTAATAACAGCACAAGTACCGGGATTTAATTGAACATCTGTGTATGTACAAAAATGAGAGAATTCTATGAAGAAATGCTATTAATAAAGCTGTTTTGTTCTTAAACTGTACTCATCTGATGAGGTATACCTTTACAGTGTATCTCAGTGACCTCCTGTCTTTGTCATTTGTGATCTGTGATTTTCTTGTGCGATTCGACAGGCCCAAATTGAGGCTGAATTGGATCGAAACTGGGAGAGACTTCTGCAGGGTCTGTTCTTCTATAAACCACCCAGGTAGCAAAATATTTTAAAACGTGTCAGATGTAAAAATAAATAACCTCAACACAAGGAAGAGTTTGGCTTTATCAAGCTAGGGAAATATTAATTGATGCTATATACTCCATGGTAAACCATGTCTGGTTTAGTTCAGAATACATATAATGCGCATATAAACAAATATGCAAATTTAAACAGACCTTTCAGAATCTGAAATCTGATTGGATTCTGTCGAATTGATGAAAATTAGTCAGGGTGTTATCTTTAACTAAAACCATACAAAAAAAATTTAATTGCAAAGAAAAATGTGTATACATATGTATGTGTGTGTGTGTGTGTGTGTATATATATATATATATATATATATATATATATATATATATATATATATATATATATAATATATATATATATATTTAGCTTAAGATGTAGTACTAAATTAAACTAAAATTAAAATGATTTTTAATTCAGAATTAACAGAAACTATAATAGTTTTATCATAAAATATGACTGAAATTAGTGCATGTTAACATAACTCATGAAATTAGTCTCCTTACTGTTGCTGAACATGTAGTAAGTGAAGAAATGTTATGTGCAGCACATCGGCCACAGACAAGCTGAAAGCAGATAAAGACACACCACAAGCTCTCAAAGATTTCGGACTCAGGATCAGCAAACATCTGGTGAGTGTCTGGACATGTTGGCTGTATTTTAAAACTTAGTGAGCTGCTTACTTTGACCACCACTTTAAATGCAGCAATTGATTTTGTTTATCAAAAATGCTTTCTAGGATGTCTCACTCGGTTTTTGAACACATTGCAGTCTCTATTTTTTTATTTATATATATATACTGTCTAAGGAAGTCTGGATTAAGACTTGAGGAGTGGACCAATATTTGTGTGTGTTTTTTGGCAGGGTTTGGATGAACAGCAAAGCGTGCAGATTCTTCAGTGTTACCTCCAGGAGGACTACAGGGCCACACGAAACACACTCAAGGTGAGCTCGGCCTTGTGGCACACGCATGTACATCTGATGTGTGCACACACATGAGGAGTGCCAAGCTGTGTGAATAAATATATAATCCTCATTTGATCCCATCAGGCTGTGCTGCAGGATGAGAGACAGAGTCAAGCTCTGCTGCTGAAGGTTTGAAACTATATTTTGCTTCAACAATTTAAAAAAGACTGAAATATATTTAACTTTGACGCTGATGTTGAAATGGTTTTGTACAGATTGCAGATTACTACTATGAAGAGAGACTGTGCGTTCTACGCTGCGTTCTTCACCTCCTCACGTACTTCCAGGATGAGAGACATCCATACAGTGTAAATAAAAGAGATCAGTTATTCTATTAGAAAGTCAGGTGATGACATGAATTTAATTCATCCATTCTCTCCTTCCTCCTTTAGGCAGAGTACTCCAACTGTGTTGGTAAACTGGAGAAAGATCTGGTGTCTATCTACAGGCAGCAGTTTGAATCGCTGTCCAAATCAGAAGCTCCAACATGGGAGACGCATGGAAACCTGATGGTGAGAAGATAATCTGATTATGTTTGGAGCAGCATCACCTGTAGAATTTGACTCAGGATCTGTTCATCTCTGTTTAGACGGAGAGGCAGGTGTCCCACTGGTTTGAGCAGTGTTTGAAGGAACAGGCCCTGCTGCTGGAGATCTTGTTCCTGTACTATGCATACTTCGAGATGCCGCCCAATGACCTTTCCACCTTCACACGGCTGTTTAAAGAGCAGGGCTTTGGACAGCGGCAGACCAATCGACACCTCGTGGACAAGAGCATGGATGTGCTGGTTGAACGCATTGGGTCAGAAAACTCAGTCACCTGATCCCTCTTTTCTCATACACTCACAAACTGTTTTATAACATGAATTGCCATCCTCTCAACAGCTATTTCAGTTCTTTAATTCTTGTGGAGGGGATGGATATTGACTTTCTTCATAAATGTGCACTGGAAGACCGAACTGAACAGCATCAGTTTTATGACCAACAGGATGTTTGCAAGGTACTGAACACACAATACCATTTACTCTCTTATACTTGCCAAAGTTGCCTTTATTTAATCAGAAAAACGGTAATATTGTGGATATTGTATAATAATATATAATATTGTTTTCTGTCCAAATATACGGTAATATATATTAAAAAGATTTTTCAGCATCATTACTCCAGTCTAATGTCTCACATGATCCTTCTCCACTTCATAATTAAAAAGATATATATATATATTTTTAGGATTCTTTGATGAATAGAAAATGTACAATCTTTTTTAATATTATGTCTTTACTCTCACTTTTGATCAGTTTAATGCATTCTTGCTGTATACAAATAATATCAGTACAAACATACTGACCCCAAATTTTAGAATGACATTGTATATTATGACATTGTATAAATTAACTTTTTAAAAGGACAATCCTTGCTCTTAAATCTGATTGCATGAGCAGTTTTGTTTTTTTAGGTTTTGCCTTTTTGTTTATCAACTGTTGTGTGTGCAGGAGGTGGATCAGATGCTGTTGACACTTGGTGACATTTCTCACCACGGGCCAGTTTTGTTGGCCTGGGTTCTGCTGCGACACACACTGCGTCCGGAGGAAGTGAGCTCTGTGATCAGACGTCTAGGACACACGACACTGCAGCTCGGAGTCTTTCAGTATCTCACCAACATGCTGCAGGCACTCGGCAGCACTGGAAATAACGTGAGAACAGCGTTCCATCGACTTGCTTTGATTAAAAAAAATACAATTGTTCTTCAATGGTGACATGGACATTTAATCATACTGTTGCATGTCTCTGTCTTGTTTTAGTGTACTGCGAGCACTGCACGGATGTGTATTTATGGTCTCATGTCTTTTGTCATCACCTCTTTTGAAGAAGACACACTCGGCAGCCAACAGGTACAAAAATACACAAACCTTCAGATCAAGACTTCATATTGTGCTAGTGGCATTCGTTAAGTTAAGCATTCATCTTAGATAACAGTGATGATTATTCTCTCTGTAGCATCTGATCAATGCAGCATGTGAAGTTCTTGCTGCCCCGAGTCTGGCTGAGCTTTTCTGGGAGTCGGTGAGCAATACAATTAATGCACGTTAAATAAAACACTAGCATTTGTAGATCATCTGTGTATTCTCTAAATGCCTGTGTGATTTGTCCTTTGATCTCTGGTTGTGCTCTACAGAAGCCGAACATGGGTCTCGGTGTGATTCTGGACAGTGCAGTGGGTGTGTTTCCATACAAGACTGGACCTTTACTACAGCTGCTCACCGCTCTGCTGTCTGACAAATCTACAGCTAAGAAGGTAAAACAAAGTTTCAAAATACCCTCATAACATTTCCTAGCATCATGTATGTTTACATGCACATGCACAGTGTTTTAGAATTCATGTACATCTCAAGGTCTGTCTTTCAGGTGTATACCTTCTTAGATAAGATGTCATTCTACACTGAGGCCTATAAGCACAAACCCAACGACGTGATCTCCAGAGAGGATGGCACTCTTTGGAGGAGACAGACTCCTAAACTCCTCTACCCTCTGGGTCAGTGCTGAGAACAGGAAGTCATATGCAATGCTCCTATGTTTTTGACGTCTTTTTGCCTGATTTCATCTTTGTATGAAACCATATGTCTTTGTGACATTTTCTCACATGTCATCTGTTTGTTTTTTTCAGGTGTAGGTCAGACCAACCTGCGAATGCCACAGGGATGTTTTGGACTGGTGTGTGAAGGAAAGCAGCAGTCTGTGGGTGAACAGGGTTTCCTGGTGCGCTGGGAGTATTCCTACAGCTCATGGACTCTCTTCACCTGTGAGATCGAGATGCTGCTGCACGTCGTCTCTACTGCAGGTACACGCACTCAAGTCTTACATGTATTTAGGGCCCTATGAAATCTTTATCCCCCCCCCCCCCAATTCCATTTTCAATTTAATGATTAAATGGAATTTTAGTAATCAAAAAGCAGAATTATTTAAAATCATGAAATTTGTATAATTATGGTTTCAGGTTTGAATACCCCCCCATATGTCTGTCTAATTAATTAAATTCATAAAACTAACAATTTAAAATTGTGATAAAAATAATACAATAATGGGGCCTTAAGAATTTTTTCCCCTGAAATTGTGTTATGGATATTTAATAATGTAAAACATAAACAATTTGATTAATCTTTTAAAATGTAATCAAATTAAAATTTTACAATTGCTTTTATTTGTTTAGCAATAAAAGTGCTACACAACAAAGTTTAAGTGTCAGTAGTCCATATCAAGATTTGATTAAGTATACAGCCCTATTTTGTATTTATCCAGAATTTCTCAAATTCTCATCACATATACTGTAAATACATTTTTTTATGACTACATCCATCGCTGATCTCATAGAGCCCTATGCATTTAAAAAAACAAATTTTACATTTTAAAATATTGCTACATTTTCACTTGATATTGACATCGGTTTTGGGCACATAGATGTGTTGGCACACTGTGAGCGAGTGAAGCCCATCTTGGATCTGGTTCATAAGATCATCAGCACTGATTGGACAGTTTCTGACTGTTTGTTGCCACTCACGTCACGGATCTACATGCTGCTACAGAGGTGAGACACACACAAACATGAAGACCGAACAGTAAACTGTGAGCATGTTTACATGCACACCAGTAAGCTGATAACTCACAAATATCAGATTATTAAAATAACCAGTTTTCCCCGTTTGCATGCACATCAGTAACCAAGTAAGCTGCATTTGCATGACTTCATTAATAAATTGGGTTATTTTCCTGTAGTGACATCAAAATATAATCATTTGCGTATCTGACTCAGAGTATTCCATACATTTGTCAGTTGTGATGTTAAATTAAGCTTGCAACATGTCTGGAAACTTACAGCTCGTATATTATTCTAAATGCAGCATTGTGATTGAACCACTACTACTCCTGCTGCACGAGCTGAGAACACATTTTTATCATTTTCTGAGTCATGAAAAAGTCTGCTTTTGTGATATTTCCTTCTTTCTTTACTGCAAGACATTTGCGTGTGTTCCCGTGCCGTGCAAAATTGTAGTAAGAGGCAAAAAAGCACCTGTTTCGACTGGTTTGTTTACGCCGTTTATGACCTTACTACATTTTAGTACTACACCTTTACATGACCAAGTGCGTTTTTTGGCTTATTAAGCATAATTGGCTTAAGAACATGCATATAAACATGCTCAATGCATCAACAATGAAAATAACAGTGTGTTTGATTTGTGTGACAGGTTGACCTCTGTTATTAACCCTCCAGTAGATGTGATCACTTCCTGCGTCAACTGCCTTATCGCTCTAGCTGCTCGGCAGCCTGGGAAGGTAAGTGTTCACGGTTTATTAAGTGAGGAATCAGGATTATATAAAGTGATGATCTAGGACTAAATAACCTTTCGTCCTGATGCAGGTTTGGTCCAGTCTGCATCACACCGGCTTCCTTCCATTTGCGGCCACCCCTCTGACTAATATGGCACAGACCATCAGGTGAAACACACACACACATGCAGAGCAACTTGACATGAATGATGTCATATTCTTGTGTTAAAGTCAGAGATACCTAAAGAATAACGTTCTTTTTGTGTTTGTGTGTGTTTCAGTGCAGAGGGCATGAAGGCAGGTAATTATGGCAACCTGTTGGTGTTGATCGAACAGCCCAGAGGAGAGTACAGTGTGACCATTGCCTTTTTAAGACTAGTGACCACACTCGTCAAGGTAATGCATTTATCAGACATTATGACCAAGTATTAGCTAACCATTTATCACTACAATACAGTCTACATTGTAAGGCTGTTTGTTTAATTAAATATATGAGTGCATGTTTCAGTGTGAAGTGTGGCACTGTGTTCTTTTTAATTATTGTTATTATATTATGTTTATTATTTAATAATGTTATTACATAATTTAAAGTGGACATCAGATGCACATTTTTCACAATTTGGTATGATTCTTTAGGGTCTTCATTAAATGTCTGTAACATACTTTGGTTTAAATTCCTCAGTGGTCCTGTAAAACAACACCATTGTTACCTTCTTGTTCAAAAGCAGGCCGTTTCGGAGCATGTCTCTTTAAATGATAATGAGCTACTGCTTACCCTCCCCCTCTCTTCCATTTTTTGTGTATTTGGTTTTGTGTATTCCAATGCGTCCTCAATGGCTCTGATGTCGGGAAAAATATAGACTCTTATGTTCACTTTTACATTCAACTACAAAACACCTGCATTGCTGACGAGACATTGTTGACACTACAGCTGCTTGAGCCTGGAGAAAATGTTGGACTGCGTACAGTTGGCTGAGGGTGGAAATGTGCTAATACGGGACAGTCTGTCAGTGGTTGAGGGCAGGGCAGGGTCTGAAATCAAAACTTGATAACTGAGTGTATGGATTTTTATCATTGCACTTGTAGGGTGGTTGTGTCCACACACTGCTAAAACGCATTTATATGCAAAATCATGTAAAAGTGAATTTTGCATCCGCTTTAAAAATAAAATCTAAAAACAAATACTTAATCTATATAAATATATATATTTTTATTTAACATTGAAATCTTATAATCATAATATTGTTTATTTTATTTAGTAATAATAATATTACAATTTCCTTGTTCAATTTTGCAGCCCTACAAACCAGCACAGCAAACTTGGAGCTTTTTTTAAATGAACTTTTCTTTTTCTCAAATCGTGCAGCTTTTCTACATTAGGTGGATATTAAGTCATTGTGATGAGTATGTGTTTGTGCATGTTTTCAGGGTCAGTTGGGCAGTACTCAGAGCAGAGGACTCATCCCATGTGTCCTGCTGGTTCTGAAAGAAATGCTACCGACGTATCATAAATGGCGCTACAATACCTATGGAGTGCGGGAGAGGATCGGTGAGCAACTCGCACAACATTAGTCTCAATCTTAATTTCTCTCAAAATTACCGGTATTTGCTTTAACACTTTTATTACTCACTGTTCTCTGTCAGGTTGTTTGATTCTAGAGCTGATTCATGCTATTCTCAATCTGAGCCATGAGGGGGAGTCAGAGGGCAGGTAAGATGATAGGTGATTAAATAATTTATTTATTTGCTGGAGTTTTATGTCCTCATGTTCTTGATATGTGACCTCTGCAGCGCCCCCAATCTGCAGTCGTTGTGTATCTACAGTCTGGCCAACACAGAGGCAGGGCAGGCGGTGGTCAACATCATGGGTGTTGGAGTGGACACTATCAACATGGTGCTCGCAGCACAGCCTAGCAGGTACACACTGACTGACTTTATTATAGATTCGGTCTCCTCTTCACATGAGTAAGTGGGTTGAAGTTAGTGTGTCTGTCTGCAGTGGTGGTTCTGAGGGACCTGGTCAGGTTTTGATCCAGACCGTAAAGCTGGCGTTCTCAGTCACCAACAATGTGATCCGACTCAAACCGCAGTCTGATACAGCCTCGCCTCTGGAGCAAGCGCTAACACAGCACGGTAAGTACACACCCTTCAGCGCAGTAGAAGTGAAATATCAGACTCTTATCAGTTTTGTCAGGGAGTGCCTGCAATAATAAATACTTAACCCTTCTCAGTGATTTGTATGTTCCCAACTTATTCATGGACTGTTATGTTTGTCTTGCAGGTGGCCACAGCAACAACCTGATCGCTGTGCTGGCGAAGTATATTTACCACAAGCACGATCCAGCGCTGCCACGGCTTGCCATACAGCTGCTGAAGAGACTTGCCACGGTAATGCTCTTGACCCCTCGTTTGGGTTTGAGTGAGTGGTGTGTGAACTAAAACTATTAAATATTGTAACATTTTGACTATTTGTAATAAATCTGAAATAAAATATTAGGGGAAAAAATTATAAACTAAATCAAAAATTCTAGTACTAATAATAAAAATGACAAGCACGTAATAAAATCTACAAAAAAAAATAAATTAAAGCTCATTTTTAAATATTATTAAATACTATAATTGTATATAAATAATACTAAAATACCACTGGTTTGAGTAGCGTTTTGTAGAGAGAAACCAATAATTGGTTTGACACATGATTTTAATCCTCACACTGTTCAATATCTGTTCATTATAATCATTACTACCGTAAATAAAACCATTGCCTGTAATATTTACTAAAACTAAAAAAACTAAAACTGAAGTAAAAAATAATTTAAATTTTAATAGACTTAATAGATTACAAAAAAACATGAATAAACTAAAAACTGAAAAAATAAAATAAAAATAAATGAAAAAATAAAAGCAAATTCAAATATTAATGAATACTCTATCGTACATAATACTAAAATAACACTGGTTTGAGTAAATTTATATTAGAGAGAATCCAATAATTGGTTTGACCATTGTTTTTTAATACTCGCACTACTCAATATTCATTACTAGCATAAAAAGAAATACATAATTGCGTGTAATCATTACTAAAACCAAAAAACTAAAAATATAATAAAAATAAAGCTAGATAGAAATGTTAAATAAAAAATAATAATGACAAAAGCGCATAACAATCACTTACACTAAATTTAATAAAATATAAAAGCTATTTCATAATATTTATTGTATATAAATAACCCTAAAATAACACTTGTTTGAGTAGATTTATAGCAGAAGAACCAATAATTGATTTGACCAGTTTATTTCTTATTTTTTTTATTGTCATTCACTGTTCACTATAAACAGTATCAGTCATTAAAGGCAATTTCGATTAATGTCTTATTTATATGTGGCCCTGGAGCACAAAACCAGTCTTAAGTCGCTGGAGTATGTTTTTAGCAATAGCCAAAAAAACATTGGATGGGTCAAAATTATAGATTGTTATCATTAGGATATTAAGTAAAAATCATGTTCCATGAAGATATATTTTGTAAATTTCCTATAGTAAATATATCAGAACCTAATTTTTGATTAGTAATATGCATTGCTAAGGACTCATTTGGACAACTTCAAAGGCCATACATCAATGGGAAGTTTATTTATTCAGCTTTCAGATGATGTATACATCTCAATTTAAAAAAACAATTACACTTAAGACATGTTTTGTTCTCCAGGGTCACATATAGTAGTTGTGATACAGAAGTCCCACCATGATGTCATTAGAAAAGTGTTTGTGTATTGGATGTACAGGTGGCTCCCATGTCGGTTTATGCTTGCCTGGGCAGTGATGCCGCTGCGATCAGAGATGCGTTTCTGACACGATTGCAGAGCAGAACTGAAGATATGCGTATTAAAGTCACCATACTCGAGTTCCTCACCGTGGCTGTGGAAACACAACCTGGACTCATTGAGCTCTTCCTCAACCTGGAGACCAAAGACGGCAGCGAGGGTGCAAAGGTCAGAGGTCACAGAAGTGTGTGAGACATGGTGAATGATTCAGAGCAGCGTATGACCATCTGGTTGCGTCTCTCTGTCTGTGTAGGAGTTTTCTCTGGGAGAGTGGAGCTGTTTGTCAGTGGTGTTGGAGTTGTTGGACTCTAAGCAGCAGGGGAAGTACTGGTGTCCTCCACTCCTGCACAGGGCAGCACTGGCCTTTCTCCACGCGCTCTGGCAGGACAGACGGGACAGCGCTCTCTCAGTGCTCAGGACCAAGTGAGTCTCGCACATGACACAGTTGGGGTGTGCTTCTCAACCTTTTTGCTCAAAAGGTCCCCATTGTCCAACGCAGTATTCAGTAGACTTCCTGACATAAGCAATTTCCAGTATTTCTATCATTATTATAATGAAACAGCTTGTTTTCAAACATTTTAGTATACCAGCTAATGTTAATAATAATGTTATAAAATAATCAATCTCTGTTCATTTTGTAATAGGTTTAATTTTTTTTATTTCATTTTTTATATATATTATTTTTTAGTTTAGTTTTTAGCATTTTTATTTAGTTAGGTTATTTCAGAATAATTTATTAATTTAACACCTTTGTTGAGAACCACTGCTGAAGGGGCATGTTCTGCACTTCTGTAGCATGCATTTCCACTTTCATTAGTCAATGTAATTTGGTTTGGTTGGTTGTAATTTAGCATTAATCTAACAGTGTGATTTTTTTTTTTATTTTTTTTTATTTATTTTTTTTATCGTTACAGAGAAAAATTCTGGGAGAACCTCACAACTCCTTTGTTTGGAAACTTACCTCCCCCATCTGAGACAACCGAGGTGTGTGTGTGCATAAATAGTTGGTAATAGCTTGTAGATAAAATTGTTCCCAAAATCAAGTTATCTGCCTCCCTTTGATGACATTACTGGATGATCACAAATGGAAATAAGAATTCATAGATATTTATATTAAAAATGCAAAACCTTTCTGACAATGCTTAACAAGATTCCAATTTGTAACATTAGTTAAGATTAACTAGATGTAGCAAAGAGCATTACTTCTATCCACCTTTTTCTTCAACATATATATATAGATATAGATTATATTTGTTCAGCTGAAAAATAGCTGGATTGAATGGACGCCAATGAAAATAAATGTAACATTTCAAAAAGTTTATGGTTTGTCAGTAGTTATAACATTTGGTATTGCTGTGTCCTCACTTGGATGAGAAACATGTATGTGTGAGTGCTTGATAGTGACAGTATTTTATTTCAAGTCTTATTGTGTTTCTTTGTGTTTGTTTTTGAATAGCCGTGTGTTCTGGAGTCTTGTGCCTTTGTGATGAAGATAATCGCTCTTGAGATCTACTATGTTGTCAGGTATGATTTACACAAGCATGTTAAGAGTCGTACATACAGGATATGCTGTTCCATTCAAAAAAAAGCTATTAAATGTATCTGTGAAGCTGGAAATACTCCAATCAGTTGTCTGTCTGTCTGTCTCAGTGGTGTGTTGGATCCATCTCTGAAAGCGGCACTGGAGAGTTTCAGCAGTAAGCGCCGCTATGAGTTCTGGTCGGATTACGTGCGTGATCTGGTGTGTGTAGCATGTGATGGTGAAGAGGAGGGTCTGCGCTCTCTGTCCGAGTCTCAGATGCTCATCTCCGCCTGGAGGACACTCTTAATACTCTCCACCAGTCATGTGAGCAGCTACACTCTACTTCACAAGTCTCACGGTTATCCTGCTGGTACTAATCATAATCTGTCTTGTGTGTTTGTAGTCTGATGTGATGCATCTGAAGGATGACAGTGTCAGGCAGAAGCTTTTCATGGACGTGTTAGAAGGGACCAAAGCAGCCGTAAGTTCCCTTATACATACAAGCACAACCACTATATATCGAAATATGGACTTTAATGTTCTTAAATTAAGATTTAATAATTACAATTATCTTAAATCCTGACCTTTCTGCTCAAAGAAAATGTATGATCTTTTTTAGTATTGCTATGTCACAAACACTATGATACATTGGTACAAAAACCTCAAACCTACATCTCTTTCTTTCTTTCTCTCTCTCTCTCTCTCTCTCTCAGCTGCTGATGTCTCAGTCGGTCTTCTGTCTGCGTTTGGGGTCCATGATGGTCACACTGCTCCTCATCCTCCTCAAACAGTGGAAAAGGTCTGTGTTTCTGTTAATGCCTTGCGTAGCTCAAATGATTGACTCACAGCTTCACATTTGAAATCAATAGCAACTTCTCTCCAAAGTGACTTAATATACTGAATAGGTGTTGTGTAAATCAGGGTTGTTATAATGACAAACTAAAAGTGAAACCATAAAAAACATTTTATACTTTAATGTTAACTAAAATAAAAAATGTAAACTAGTTTCCAAAGCAACATTTAATTTTAATTTAACTTGATGTATTAAAACAAGTAAAAGTAAATCAAAAATAAAAGTTAATTGGAACTATGTGGACATATATATATAAAAAAAACTGGCATAAACAAAATTACTGAATCTTAAAATAAAAATAAAAAAATACAAAAGATGCATAATAAAAAATAATTCCACATTTACACCCATGTTATTTTATTATCATACTATTAAAACATTTTTATATATATATTTTGAATTGTTTATTTTTGTATTTTCACATTTAATTTTGATTTTAGTTAGTTTTAGTTGTGATTTATTTTGTTCTTGCCATTTTTATTCGTTATTTAGTTATATATAATTTTAAACATTAAAGAATGTTTACTGAAGATAAGCCACAAAAATTGATCAACTAAAAATGTCACGATGAGCTGTGGAGGTTGTTTTGAATGTTAGCAGAGTCTGTGTCATATTTAAAACTCTTTCATTTCTAAAGCGCATGTTAACTAATATTGCTGATGTGGTTTGTGTCAGTGTGTTTGTGTCCGCTCCAGCTCTTCTGCCGCCCCTGTCTCTGATGATGGAAAGCGTTCTGCATGCTGAACAACAGCTCACGGACCGAACCAAAGCCAAACTCCTGTCAGCTCTCATCTTAGCTCTGCAGAATCAAGGACTCAACGGTCAGTCTGCATGTTTGTCTGGGAAAACACATTACACCAGCTGTGTGCATAATGTTTGTCTTGTTTTAACAATTGTTTGACAATTTCTGGTTCAGGAGGAGAGATTACCCAGCTTCCCCAGCTGCTGTTGTGCGTGTGTGAGATGGTTCAGGACGAAGGCCTGGCGTTGATTGACAGCACACGTCACATGATACAGAGAGGTGATGTTCAGGAGGACAGCATGGAGACAGACAGCCCACATTTCCAGAAAGACCAACAAGACTCAGTGAGTGTGTGTTTGTATGTATAGTGTACAGAGAATGTAAATATGCTATCCCACAATGCACTACACTTGATCTGATGTTAACAGTTTAAACTCTCAAAAGGCAAGAAATTAGATTCAAAATATGAAACAATTCTTAAATGACTGTATGCCTCGCTGATTAAAAATGCAGTCATGTGACAACAATATCAGAGCTTGCTTCTGCCGTGGTATAAAATAAATGGTTGCAATTTTTTTTTTTAAGTCAATTGACATAAAAAAGTTGTGGTCCTTTTTGTTCCATGGTGTATTCAAAGAAAAAGAAAAAAAAGAATTGTAAGATGTAACCTCAGAATTAATAGACAAAAATATCAGAATTCCATAAAGTAAACTCAGAATTCCAAAATGTAAACTGTTTTTTTTTTTTTTTTTTTCTCGCATTTTTGGAATTGCGAGATATAAACTAAGAATTTTGAAGAACAAAGTTAAATACGATTTTTTCCATTTAAAAAAAAAAAGTCAGAATTTTGATATTATTTTTTATTTTATTTCTTTGGTGGAAACAAGCTTCAATAACGTTACTGTGTTAAGTATACAATGCTTACTATTGACATACTATTAATGGGCAGTATATTGTGCAGCATGCAGTTATGTCATTAAGATCAAGCGGTATCTCTCTCTCTGTCTCAGGTGTGTGTGTTAGCTCTTCATCTCTCTAAAGAGTTGTGTCGGGCTGATGAGGATGGTGAGCAGTGGCTGCAGGTGGTCAGGAAGCTGCCAGTTCTGCCGTCGGTTCTCAGCGCTCTAGAGCTTAGCCTGCGTTCCAAACAGAACCTTTACTTCACAGAGGCAGCGCTTCATCTGCTGCTCACCCTCGCAAGAACACCGCAGGTAGAAACACACACTCATGTTTTCCCTCTGGTATCAGTAGTGTCTGATTCACTGAATCTTGCTTTTGAATCAGTACTTTCTAATGACAAGGGATCTCTAGATGACTTAAAATAAGACCAAACAATGATTTAAAATGACTAAAACACTTCTTATCTTACAGTTTATGCATTTAGCAGACGTTATCAAAATCAACTTACAAAAGCAATTTGTCACAGAGCAGATAATATTCAAAATATACAGTTAAAGGTTTATTAGACAGTTTTCACAATCTACATTTGTCTTTATCTTTGAAGAACCAGGATGTAGAAATAGCCTAATTCTAAACATGAAAAATGTATGTAAATTGATCAAAACTGTATGGATATTTTTATGTATTTTAATAATATGCTTTCCAGTATATTCATAAAAGGCCTAGTTCACCTAAAAATGCAAATTGTCATCATTTACTCATCATCATGTCTTTGAAGACTTTGATTAAAACACAAATGAAAATATTTTTATGAAACGTGGGAGGTTTCTGTCCCTCCACTGAAAGTTCAGGTGGCCAAAACTTAAAATATCATAAACTAATCCATATAAATTGAATCAAAAAGGATATGGACCACAGATTTTTTTTAACCACTTTAAGGGTTCTTACTGAAATATGGGTGACATTAAAATCATAAACATTTCACTCCAAAAATAAACCAGGACTTTAGAGAACATCAAACAATGACTCAAAAATGAAATAAATTAAACTACTGAATATATGAACGTTCTGATTGGCTAAAATGAGTCCATGTGCATTAAGTGTGTTTCCTCCTGGTCTGTAGGGGGCAGCAGCGGTGGCAGGTGCCGGAGTGATTCAGAGCATCTGTCTTCCTCTCCTCAGTGTGTATGAGAGGCCTTCTAATGGAGCCACGCAGGTACTGCCTTCAGTAATATCCCAGTTGGACTCCTGTTTGGAGGAGGTTAAGAGCCTCTGTGACCGCAGCTGTTCTCTCTCTCAGGCGTTTGTGCGTAAGTCTCAGGACGCCCCCAGCTGGCCGGGTGTGTACAGATTGAGTCTGTCTCTGATGGAGAGTCTGCTGAAAACTGTCCGTTACAACTTCATTAATGAAGCGCTCGACTTTGTAGGCGTCCACCAGGAGCGCATCCTGCAGGTGTGTTTGAACGCTGCTCATGTTATTGTGTTTATCCCGATTATATTGTTTTCTCTCAATTTATTTTTTTTTTATTTTTTTGTTTCCGAAATTTCCACAGTAATTCAGACAATTGAACTTTTATTTATTATTTTATATATATATCTATGTATTATTTTAAGATAGTAATGATGTCTGGACACAGTGAGTTTTAATCTTACTAATTATGGTCAGCATAATTTAAAAGCAATGCAACAAATATATACGATGATGAGGAAATAAGTACAAATAAAAATATTTATATTGTGAAACAATTATCACTTTATCAATTATCACATATTTTGTCACTTTCTCTTGATTTAGATTTAGGTTATTTTATATATATATATATATATATATTTGTAAAAGAAAAAAATGTATATATTTGTTTTGTAGTTCTTATCCTAAACAGTGATTCTCAGTAATGTCTGTTCAGTTATTTGTATTGAGATCAGTATAATTTAAAAGCAATACAAGCACTAGATTCTTTTAATTCAGGTGAACATTTTTAATTGTGCTTAATTATCATGAAAAAAAGAGATACTGGTCCTACAAATGGGTTTCATTTTATATGTCAAATATACATTATTGTAGTCATCATGTTTTGTCCAGTTGGTGTTAGTGTGACGGTGCGAGTGCTCACTGTGAATGTTGTTTGTGGCAGTGTCTGAACGCGGTGAGGACGGTTCAGTCTCTGGCGTGTCTGGATGAGGCTGATCACACGGTGGGCTTCCTGCTTCAGCTCTCCAACTTCTGCAAGGAATGGCAGTTCCACCTGCCACAGCTGCTCAGAGACGTACAGGTGCAGCTCAGCACTAATCCTTTATTCCTCTGAAAATAATTGAAAAAGTATATTTGTTTTTTAAATTGTAGTGTTGGTGTAAATATCTAAAACTTAATAAAAAAGTGAATGCATTCTTTTGAATATTGAAATATTGTAAATATTTTTTGGCAGCTGAACTCCTTAGACCCAAACTAAGTTGATGTTTGTGTGTTTCAGGTGAATCTGTGCTATCTGTGTCAGACGTGTACATACCTCCTACACAGCAAGAAAATGCTGCACCATTACCTGCAGGTATGAGACGTTTGAACGTCTTTACTTTGTCATTGCTGAATGTGATTGGTTTATTAGGAGAGTCTGTTTGTTCAGGCCAAGAATGGGGAGGGGCTTCCACCGGGGCCACACCCCCAACGTGTCATACAGCCCGCCTCTAAAGAGCAGGTGGAGGGCGAGAGAGAGGAGGCGGAGTCTAAAGCGCTGCAGGCTGTTCAGTGCAGCCTGTTAAAGATCCTCAGCAAAACTCTGGCCACGTTACAGCACTTCACACCCGACTGCTGTCAGATACTGCTGGACCAGGTACACATCCACACGTCACATCACTGGAAACACTCCGCTTTCATGCTGGGAACTTTAAATGACATCTTTCCTTCTGTGTGCGTTTAGTCTATGGACCTTGCGGAGTACAGGATGCTGTTTGTGTTGAGTTTCACCACTCCTGCCTTTGACTCTGATGTGGCTCCGTCGTTTGGGACTCTCATGGCCACCATTAATGTGGCGCTGAGCATGCTGGGAGAGGTAGTACAGCGCTTTCAGCTCTTCTCGTGTAATGAATGTTGTTTGTTTCTGTGCTGATTGTGGTGTTGTGTTTGTAGATTGAGAAGAGGAAGGAGCCGGTGGTTGTCTCTGAGGACACTCAGGCACTGAAGTGAGCACAAACACTGCTGTGATGTTCAGAGTCCGGTGTGGGTTTGAGCTCGAGGTCATCTCATGCTCTTTCTGTGTGGTTTCAGGTCTTTGCTGATGTTCTCGATGGAGAACTGCTTCTATGTGTTGATCTCGCAGGCTGTTCGCTGTCTGAAGGATCCTTCAGTTTTGCCCAGAGACAAACAGAGACTTAAACAGGAGCTCAGCTCAGAGCTGGTGAGTTTTTCAGCAGAATAGAAAATATTATATAATAAAATTAACTTTAGTGCCAATCATTTTTTTGTTTGGCCCTAAAATCATTATTATGTGAAATTTTGAGTGAATTGAATTTTTTTTTTGTGTGGTGCTCCCCACAAATTTTTTTTTTTTTTTTCATAATCATGTTCCTAAGTATTATTTTCTTTTTTTATTTAGCATTCTAATTATACTTTTTTTTTTAGTTTATTTTCATTTCTGTAAGACCATAGTCATGCTTTTTTATGAAAAAAAAAACCTTTAGATTTTGGTGTAAAATATGACCTTAACCACTTTTTAACCTTTTTGCTTGTCAATTCAATCCATTCCATCTTGTTTTGCGTTTTCTTTCAGAGTACATTGTTGTCGACATTATTCCGTTTTTTCCGGCGAGGTTCCCCTTCCTCCCCAGCCAGTGGGCTGCTTCCCTCACTGCAAACCAAACCACCCACACCAGGATCCAAGGCCACGCCAGAGGGCCAGGAGCCCTTCATCCAGCTGGTCCAAGCCTTCGTCCGGCACGTTCAGCGCTAGACGCACACATCCCGCTCTGATCAGAGCTCAGTACTTAAACACTGATTCAGATTCTTCTGAATCACAGTCAAAGGGAAACGTCACAACGAATCAGTTTCAGTGATTCTGGCTTTGACTTCAGCAGCTGAAGAATACTGTCAAAATAGATGTTTGTAGTTACATGTATATAATTAAAACATGTTACAGCTGTTTGTCATGATTGGATGCTATAGCCGTTTTGTATGAAAACTTTCTATGTCCCAGTTGCCATATATTTGTCTTATAACCATAATAAACTGTAAGGGAGTAAACATGAAAGTGGTCTGATTTCTGAATGGTTACTTATGCTAGAATATAATGAAAAATTGGTAGTGATTCATTTTTGTTCAATTATATTTTAAATGTGCTGGAAAGTAGGTTTTGTTAATGAAAAGTAAATAAAAAATATTTAAGTTTCACCACATATTTAGCTAGTATGAATATAAAATGAAATTTGAGTAATGTTGAATCTTACCATAAGTTTAGTATTAATATAAATTCTGATGCTGATTAATCCAGAACAATTCAAATCAGTTTACCATGAAAGCAGAGACACAGTCTTGTTAAGGTGTATACCATAGACTGTATAAAAACATGGTGTATACATTTACTTGAAACACAGTCAGCTATGTTAAACCATGAGCTCATTTAATGAACATGTAACACTCATTTACATCAACATTTTAAATCTTAAGTAGGATAATACAGCATCACAGGAGACCGGCAGTGAACATGAGACTGTCTAAAACCAGTATAAAACTAAAGCTCAAAGGATTAGATCAAAATCTCTTCAGCTATTAAACAAACATTCCCTTTTACAGTTAAATGCTTACTGTATATGTGCAAATACGTCTGGACGGCATTAGCATATCTCAAAAAAACGAATAAATTAAGAATGCAAATTAAAAGGGTGAGAAAACCAATATGTTAAGATTCAACATTTTTATCAGCCGCAGTGGGAGGAGTTTTCACTGCAGACTGAACACTGCTGAGGACAGGCCACGCCCCCGACTGCTGATTGGTCACTGGCCATTCAGTGGGACGTCCTGCAGAAACACAATCATGTAAAACTATCAGAGATGTGTTGGAAGCCAAACAATCAAGCAGATCCATGCAGAGCATCACAAGCTTGAACTAAAACCCCTTCAAACACAGCATGGCGTAAAACTCTTCATACGGGCCACTGGGAAATAAACACGAAAAAGTGAACATGCAGTGATCATCATGCAAAGAAACCCATCCGCATCTGACAGCACACAAACACACAAGCTGTCATTAAACTAACCTTCCACCTGCAGACCCTTCAGCCCAAAAACATTCAGATAGTTAGACTGAAAGAAGGGTGAAATAAACCACAACGAGCGGGGCATTAATATCATGAAGAGAAGAGAGAGAAAACTGTTAAAAATGATAAATGTCCTTTACAAAGACACATTCAGGACAACAGAACATAAAAAAATATATTTATTTTAATTATGCTTTAGGGAACGTAAAAATGTCTGAAAATAAATGTCATAGTAAGCCTGCAATATTGTCTTATTTTGTTCATATGACAATAAATGTATTCTTCCACCAAAAAAAAAGAAAAAGGAAAAAAAGTTACCATTTAACTCTCCACGAACACGTTGGGTCCAAAAATATTTTTCCAAACATTTCATTCTTTAATGTAATTCAGTTGCATCACAAATTATTACATTTAATTTATTTCATATATTTTATAGTTTACTACAGGTGCTGGTCATATAATTAGAGTATCATCAAAAAGTTGATTTCACTAATTCCATTAAAAAAGTGAAACTTGTATATTATATTCATTTCAAATGTTTATTTCTTTTAATTTTGATGATTATAACTGACAACCAAGGAAAACCCCAAATTCAGTATTTCAGAAAATTAGAATATTACTTAAGCCCAATACAAAGAAAGGATTTTTAGAAATCTTGGCCAACTGAAAAGTATGAACATGAAAAGTATGAGCATGTACAACACTCAATACTTAGTTAGGGCTCCTTTTGCCTGAATGACTGCAGCAATGCGGCGTGGCATGGAGGTGATCAGTCTGTGGCACTGCTCAGGTGTTATGAGAGCCCAGGTTGCTCTGATAGTGTCCTTCAGCTCTTCTGCACTCTTGGGTCTGGCATATCGCATCTTCCTCTTCCCAATACCCCATAGATTTTCTATGGGGTTAAGGTCAGGCAAGTTTGCTGGCTAATTAAGAACAGGGATACCATGGTCCTTAAACCAGGTACTGGTAGCTTTGGCACTGTGTGCAGGTGCCAAGTCCTGTTGGAAAATGAAATTTGCATCTCCATAAAGTTGGTTAGCAGCAGGAAGCATGAAGTGCTCTAAAACTTCCTGGTATACGGCTGCGTTGACCTTTGACCTCAGAAAACACAGTGGACCAACACCAGCAGATGACATGGCACCCCAAACCATCACTGACTGTGGAAACTTTACACTGGATCTCAAGTAACGTGGATTGTGTGCGTCTCCTCTCTTCCTCCAGACTCTGGGACCCTGATTTCCAAAGGAAATGCTCAATTTAGTTTCATCAGAGAACATAACTTTGTTCCACTCAGCAGCAGTCCAGTCATTTTTGAAGCGAGATGCTTCTGACGCTGTCTGTTGTTCAAGAGTGGATTGACACAAGGAATGCGACCGCTGAAACCCATGTCTTGCATACGTCTGTGTGTAGTGGTTCTTGAAGCACTGACTCCAGCTGCAGTCCACTCTTTGTGAATCTCCCCCACATTTTTGAATGGGTTTTGTTTCACATTCATTTTGCGTATTCACTTTTTTTCTATCACATCTTTTCCTTCCCTTCACCTCTCTATTAATGTGTTTGTACACAGAGCTCCGTGAACAGCCATGACCTTTTGTGTCTTGCCCTCCTTGTGCAAGGTGTCAATGGTCGTCTTTTGGACAACTGTCAAGTCAGTAGTCTTCCCCATGATTGTGTAGCCTACAGAAGTAGACAGAGACCATTTAAAGGCCTTTGCAGGTGTTTTGAGTTAATTAACTGATTAGAGTGTGGCACCAGGTGTCTTCAATATTGAACCTTTTCACAATATTCTAATACTGAGATACTGAATTTGGGATTTTTCTTAGTTGTCAGTTATATTCATCAAAATTAAAAGAAATAAACATTTGAAATATATCAGTTTGTGTGTAATGAATTTAGAGCTGAAACAACGAATCGATTTAATCGATAAAAATCGATTATTAAAATAGTTGTCAACTAATTTAGTCATCGATTCGTTGCTAAATAACTTTTATTTGCCGTAAGCGGCTCATTTCGTGCATATTTCAAATCTGCGGTGACCAAAGTGTGGCAGTAATGAGCCACCGGAGGTTTTACTCAGCCAGTACAGCAGGAGAAGTAGCGAATAGCCAATAGCTGGCCTCGTTTTATGTCACGTGCTTCCCGAACAGCGTCTCTGCAGCATTTAGCGGGATGTGGGAGACTGGGAGTACTTTACTTTGAGCCTTCAAAAAAGAAGAGTAACCTGTAAACTCTGCACTACTGAACTGTTTAAGGGGACGTTCACATATCGCGTCTTTTGCGCGCTCAAGTTCGTTATTTCCAACACCGCACCGCGTCGAGTTAAAAACATCTCAACTTTTCAGAATGCTGCAAGCGCATCGCGAGTCATGTGACAAGAACTAACCAATCAGCTTCATCCTTTCCCGTAACAACGTTAAAAGCTCAGTCAAGATGAAAGGAACAGCTGATCATAGTTGTATATGGATTTCCATTTTGAAATAAATTTAGTAGCAGAGCTACTGCAAGCGATTTTTTGAGCTGCAAATCCATTTATCCTTTGCTGAAATTTCCGCGTCTTCAAGGAGAGAGCACGTCATGGTTGCTTAGCAACGGCAGACACCTCAGGGGCGCTTCTGCCCGAGCGCTTTGGAAAGGAGGAGAAAGCGGTGCGCCTAGCGTTTTCTAGGCGTTTTTAGGCGCGATATGTGAACGGCCCCTAAGACTTTTATTTGTGCAGATTCTCCAGTACAATGTTGTTTGCAAATGTTTAGTCGTAAAAGCTGATAACATTGCTTTTTAACAGTTAACATTTAAAGCTTTACAAACATGTTCTGTGATCAGTTTGTCGTTTACCAGTTCAAAATTCAGTCGTGCAGCCTAATTATGACTGAATGAGAGAGGTAAATGTTTAAAGATATTTGAAATGCACTTTTTTTCTAAGTATTCACTGCTCTTTTTCACACAGCAGGTTTTTTGTGTGTGACTGTCCAATTTTTTTTTTCTGGACAACCTTCTGATGGATTTTACTTTAAATTGTGATTTCCATTCAGGTTTCATGCCATTGGCACTTTATTCGAAGGATTGTTTACAATTTCACAGCAAAAGCTATAAAGCTGTTTCCCAGTAAATAATAAAATACAATGCACTGCAATTTTATTCTGTTTTATCCTTATTCTTCGTGAAAATATGTTCTGAAAGATTCCTTAATAAGCTTTGTTCGGGAGGTTAAACTACTTTAGGAGCTCTAAGGACTGCCATGGTGAAAACATTATTTGAAATCTACTTGTGAAATTTGCTAGAGTATGGGTCAGTGTTCTGATTGCAGAAGAGTTCGACAAAGGATTACTAACACAATAAAACAACTCCAGGTATATTTTTGATTAGGATATGACAATGCAAAATGGTTAAAATCTCTTAAAAATCTATGCTGAAGGATAAAGACCATTTATTAATAATTTACTTGGGGGAAAAAATGGAAAAAACTAAAATATAAGCACATAAACCGATTAATCGATTAATCGTAAAAATAATCGACAGATTAATCGATTATCAAAATAATCGTTAGTTGCAGCCCTAAATGAATTAATATAATATACAAGTTTCCCTTTTTGAATTAAACCGTTTAAACAAAGTCCACTTTTTTGTGGCCAAATTAAGATGGGTTTTAATTTTTTTATTAAACAAAAATTCTACTAAAATGCAATTAACCTTTCAAAATATTTTTATTTATTTTAAATGATTAAATAATAAACTTTATATTACATAAACTATATTTATTGTATTCTGACATTCCCCAAAAAAATTTTATCGCAGAATGAAACAAATTACTATCAAACTCTACTTGGATACTTTGGATATATATATATATATATATATATAAATATCAGCTCCCCAAGGCTGCATTTATTTGATCACAAACACAGTAAAAAACAGTAATATTGTGAAATATTATTACAATTTAAAAATAACTATTTTCTATTGTAATATATTAATAAATGTAATTTATTCCTGTGATCAAAGCTGTATTTTCAGCATCATTACTCCAGTTTTCAGTTTCACATGATCCTTCAGAAATCATTCTAATGTGCTGATTTCTATCAGTATGTTGAAAACAGTTGTGCTGCTTCATATTTTTGTGGAAACAGTGCTACATTTTTCTCAGGATGAATAGAAAGTTTGGTTTGGTTGAATGAATGGAAATGAACACAAAGGCAAACGCACCTCCAGGTTTCCTCTGGCTCTCTTCAGCACGCCGTGAGTCAGAGACACTGCAGAAACACATGACAAACACATCAGTGTTTGATGACTCTAGATGAGTGTGTGTGTGTGTGTGTGTGTGTGTGCGCTGCTCTCTTACGCTGGTCGATGATGATGCGCTCCATGCCTTCTTTGAGATGGTTGGTGGATCTGAGGCGTTTGACCGCTCCGCTCAGTATCCGCTCCTGTTGAGACAGACGAGTCTTCAGATGACTGATCTCACTCTTCAGCAGCTCCTCCTGACGGGACACGCACAAACACACACACCCACGGGACTGGTTTAATAAACCACAGAACTGCTGGCTTTACTAACTAAGTTTCACAATTCTTGATCACTGAATTATGAATTCTCGTGAGGACTGTTGGCATCAGGGTTTATTTCTTGGTTCAAGACAATTTCATTCCATTGCATTTTTATTTATTAGTCGCAACACTTCACAATGAATTTATTTCATTACTGATTTATTAGTCTATATTATTTATATACTATATTAATTGGAAGGTGTATTTTATTACATACACTTTTAATTCGGTTTGAAATTTTTTTTATCCATTTCAATTTCATGTTTTTTTATTTTTCTGTAATGAAAGAACACTCCATAATGTATTTTTTTATTTTTTTATCATATATTTAATTTAGTCTCCTATACTGAATTAGATGTATTTTATTTAACATTAAATAAATGTAAACTCCATTTTAATTAAATGCAATTAATTTCACTATTTCTATTTAATAGAAGGAAAACTCCATAATGTATTAAATTATTTTTTCATATTTAGTCTACTATATTAAATTAGGTGTATTTTATTTCACATAAATAAATCCATACATTTTATCTAAATAATTTTAATTAACTAGAATTTTCTATTCTATTTTTATTTTATTTAAACAAAATATGTACTTAATTTGTCTATTACATTATAAAGTGTATTTTGCTTCACATAAAATAAATACATATATCTTTAATTAATTAGTAATAAATATATATTTTAATAATTTTTTATTAATTAATTACAAAAATACAGTCAAATGTGAACTTGAATAAGTCATATATATAGTTTGATCTATTATATAACATTACAAGGTGTATTTTATTTCACAAATAAAATGTTAATGTCTCAACTTGTTTCTGGTCACAATTTTTTATATATAATTTAGTTTACTACATTATATTATAAGATGCATTTTAATTCACACAAGTAAATAATCAAATGGTTAAGTCAATAAAACTTTATTGTTTAACATCAACAACCGTGCGTCCTCATTTAGTGTAGGGTGTGTGTGTGTGTTACCTGTTGAGCGCGTGTGGCGTCTCCTGAGGGTACGGAGACTCTCCAGAGCAGTTTGAGAAGTCGAGCGGCTTCCTCCAGAGCCTGCTGCATGGTGTTCACACTGCCAGAGACGCTCTTCAGCTGCTCCACAGCCTGACACACACCACAGAAAACACATTCAGTGCTGAAACATGACCCTGACACACACCAGACTGACTGCGTGAGTGTGTGTGTGTTCTCACCCGGCCGCAGCCATGTATCTGTGTGTCCAGATCTGCAGTGACTCTCTTGGCTTCACTGATCTGTTTGCGCAGGGCGTTGTAGTCCTCGATCAGACCCAGAACGTGTCGCCCGCGTCTGTCCGCCCACAGCCGGTGACCCGGGACCAGCCGGGACGGGACGTGAGAGTCCACTGAACTACCGCTGTCTGAACACAAACACAAGTGGAAAAATACCATTTCAATTTCAAGGTTTAGGAGCAAACTTCACAAAAATATCTTTTAGTAATAAGTCAGTTTTTTGGACCATGATGATTTTGTTATATTATTTAAGCACCAATTGCAATCTCATTACTGCATCTCAATGTTTTCAGCTTTATTCGCTTTATTCTCTTTAATTAAAATCTCTACTGTAATATAATTTTTATTTTATTAAAGTAAAGAGCGCATATATAATAAGACATAATAACAATGATTGACAATGACAATGATAAATAGTATAAAATAATAACTTATCTTAATCACAAACCCACATAATGCCAAAAAAATCTCTTTTATAATCTCTTTTTAGATTCAACACTGGAAATTAAATCTGTTCATAAACTAACCAATATCTTTATTAACATACAAACAGCAGAACAATTCATAGATGCATACCATATGCAGCACTGGACGCGTCTGTATGCAAGTGAAAAACATCTGATTTACCAGCTTCATCTGAGAAAGAGAGAGAGAGAGAACGAAAGAAAAAGAAAAAAGGTAGAAAGAACAAACAAAAGAATAAAAGCAGCAATAGAAAGAATGAGCAAAAAATTAACCGAAAGAAAGAAAATAATGAACAAAGGGGTGAAAGAATGAGAGAATGAACAAAAGAACAAAAAAGAAAGACAAGGAACGAACAAACGGAAGACAGGCAGAAAGAATTAAATAAAAAGAATGAAACAAGAAAAAATGTCTGTCTTTTGCTTTTTTCTAAAAGAACTGTTTTCTAGAATCTGCCTCTTCCTATTACTAGTATTTACTGAAGACTATGTTATTGTCATTTGTTACAGTGGTTTAAACTTTGTAAAATCACTGAAATCTTAACACATAATTAACACATTTCAAATGAAGACACTTGTTTGTGGTGTGTGTGTACCTGTTTTTGGCAGCAGGTACTGGATGTTGATGGTTGATCTGGGGTCAGTGTGGGTCAGCAGCTGTTGTTCTAGTCTCTGTCTCAGTGTGCTGTTGATCTGGATGCTTCTCTCCAGCTGAACACGCAGCTGTCTGATCTCAGCCAACAGCTCGCTCAGATCCACCGCTGAACCACTCTCAGAGCCACGGCCCTCACCTGAACACACACACAGATATCAGCGGCGTCTCAGGACACGTGTGTGTGTGTGTGTGTGTGTACGCACCTGTGTGAGTGTGTGTGGAGTTCTTCATGTGCTCATGCACCTGCAGCTCCACACGCACAGACTGCAAGAGCTGCTGGGTGTCACACAACTGCTGCCTCTGATGACTGTTCTCACACTGCAATCTGAAACACACACACACACACACACACACACACACACACACACACATCAGTGCATGCACAACATACAGTTTTATGTTGTCCTCACTGGTTGCATGTAAAACTAACATACAGTGCAACAGTATGTTTGATGTCAGACTGGCAATTGTTGCTTGTTTTAGATGGTTCTTTTTTTCTTGAATCATTCAAACCAAATTACAAATCAGTCTGAATTAAACAGATTTGAATTTGTCAACTCACTCACTGAATGAATTGAATACTGAATCACTCACAATGATTACTACATCAAGTGATTTAATGAGTCACTCAGAACAATGACTGCATTAACGACTGAATCAACTAATGAATCGGTCAGAATGTTTACTGCATAACTATTGAATCACTCTAAAAATCAATTCTGATCGAAAAATGCTGAGAGCTAAAATGTTTGTAAGATTTAAAACCGTTCAAAGATTAACTGGCTGCTCTTAGTTAAAGATACTCCGTTGTAGATGTAAATGAAGATGTAGGAAACACTGATGTGCAACAACTGAAAAATTCAGGGACACAATAATGAGTGTGTGTGTGTAACATGAAACTCATTAGCCAATTACACATTTACCTCCTGGATTACAAATAAATGCGATAATGAAAGCATTACACAGGCCCTCTGAGAATGACATATGATCCCAGACCACTGTGAGCATCTGCTGCTGATCTCTTTTATAAAGAAACACAATTTCCTGTGGATGGATGTCCTGTATGTATTACCTATACAGTTTGTCCTGTAGTTGTGTTTTTTCCTGTTTCAGTGTTTCACACTCTTTTTTGCTCAGCTCTAGTTTAGCAGTTCGTCTGGCCAGAGTCTCCCTCAGGTGGTCGTTCTCCTTCTGTTTATCTGTTTAAAACACACACATCTGTGGCAACAGCTGACAGATCACATCCAGAAGCAGTTTCCAGACTTTGTTACCTCGTGCTCCCTGGTTGAGCTGCTCTTTGAGTGTGTGGTTTTGGGCGAGGAGGAAGTGGAGTTCACTGGTGATGTGAGCGGGATCCTCAGAACCAGCGATGAAGATGTTAGTGGCTGCTGGTCACACACACACACACACACACATTTTGAATGATTAGAAGATTTAAGGAGTGTCATTAGCAACTTCAGCCATGAAATGAATGTGTATGAGTTTCGTGTGTTCACCTGAGTCTTTTTCAGCTTCCTGTAACTTTCTTTCTAGCTGTTCTCGGAGTCTCTCATTGGTTCTGATCGTCTCTTCAAGACGCTGACGCAACACTCGGATCTCCTGAAGGTGTTCTGCTAACAGATCTAAGAGAGAGTGAGAAAATAAATATGCATGAAGATAATTCTGCATCTGGTTACATTCTAAAACGTTAAAGCTCTCGGACTCTACCTGAGTTGATGGTCTTGCTCACTGACGTGTTCTGGTGCTCTGACTGTTTGTCTTCTGTCTTTTTCTGTGGGCTGTGCTTCAGGATAGATCGAGTGAGGTCCAGTTCACTACGAAGTGTAGCGTTCAGTTCCTTGCTGCTTCTCAGCTGCTCCTGCAGATGGCCATTCTCCCGCTGTAGCATTACAACAAACACCTCTTCACCATCGGCCACGCCCCCTTCAACAGCCACGCCCCCAGATCCCAGCCCTGTATCTGAAAACGCATCGCCATTGGTTAACTTCAGCCCTGCAAAAAATGACAAGTACGACAGGTTTACAAGAATAATTTGTGAATATTTAGTACAAAAACATGCTAATAGAATTTTAGCAATTTTGTGTACTGTATGTCTCCATTGCCATCATTCAACTGTATTATATTATGTATGAGGTATATTAGACACGCCAGCATTCAACAGTTTAGGGTCTCTTCTGCTCACCAAGATTGCATTTATTAAAAACACAGTTAAAAAAAAAGTAAAATTGTGAAATATTACTACAATACAAGTCTTCTACTTGAATACATTTTAAAATGTAATTGATTGCTGTGATTAATCCTGATTTTCAGCATCATTACTCCAGTCTTCAGTGTCACATGATCCTTCAGAAATATACACTTCAAATACATTTTTATGAAAGATAATAAAAACAATACTTGTCTTTATAATACCAGGCACTGAACAACCAAGCACAATAAGGGGACACTTATTAATAAAGTAAACTGTTAATTTGACTTCGTGTTGAGATTAATGTCTTACAACAGTTTCAAATGTTGCTACCAATGTTGCTATCATTAACTAAAACCAAAACTGTCCACATTTGTAGAATGTATCTGGCTTCTAGTCTCATCAGCAGCTTGTTTTGCTGCTTGATATCATCTTATATTATTTTAAATGTATTATCTTAATTATGAACACACTGGTTTGTAGCGCAAACAGTTTTAACGTTTAATGCACGCTGTTATACTTTTCATTATTTCTGAAAAAAAAGTGGATAAAAATAGTTTTTGGTAATAAAAGTTGAAATAAAATAAAATATAAATATTAGAAGAAAAACTTAAAAATGAGAAATGTTGCCTCAGCAATTAAATTGAAATAAGTTAAAGTACAATGTATTAAAATTTCTAACACTAATATTTCACATTTTAAACGGAATAATAGAATTTAAATTGTAAAAAGAATAATTAAATTCTAAATTGAAATATTAAAAATGATAAAAGCACATTAAAAAAATAGTAAATTTTAAAACACTTTGAAAACACAAAAATAAAAGCTTATTGAAAATATTTTTAAAATACTGTAATAGTACATACAAAAGACTAAAATAACACTGGGTCAAACATCAACTTCTGTTACTTAAGCCTAACCTATAATTCAAGACAGCAAGGCATCAGCAGCATTTAACACAGAACTGGACAGTTAAGAAAACATTACAGCTTGATTTTTACCTTCCTCTTTGGTGGCTTTAAGCACTTTTCTCCATCTGCTACGAGAGACGCTGTTATTGACCACAATTTGTTCACTCATGTCCAGAGCCGAGCTACTCTTAACCTAGACCTGGTCTTACTATAACACCAGATGTCAGTATGGTTTCAATCCAGTAGAAAGTTTAGAAGAGCAGGAACACTGTCACGAACATTTATCCAGTCTGAACGACAATTCAGCAACATTAGACAACCCTCGCTTCTACTAACGTTGGTGCTAAACAACTTGTAAATACGGTGTAGTCCATCACGCGTTCACTAAATACATCTTCAATCTTGTGATCTATTGTGTCCCAGCTGCTGGGAAACCTGAACCAGTTGGCTCTGATGAGACGTCAGGAGTAATACACTTCTTCTGTTCACTAGTGTTGTGCTATGAGAGTTACTCCAGCATCTTGTGCCAATGCTTTTACTGAAAAGCTAAATCAATCCGTTTGTATGAAACTAAACACTCAACAAATCAGCAACACACTGGCTCAGGGCTCTTAAAGGATAACAGTGCATACTGAATAATGCATCTGGAAGGACCAGTAACAGGACACCAGCCTCAGCTCCTGCCGTTTCACTACACAATTCTAATACTCAAGCATTCAGATGAACAAAAATAGATAAATGCATATTTAATATCAAGACAGCACACATGGAACAAAACAGCTCAAAAGATACTATCAGTGATAATAAATAAGTTTTGCGGAAGTATTAAAATTATGCATCACACCTACAAAAAGAGTTTAAAACTCAAAAACACAAATTTAAATTAAACTTGCCAAGGCAATGGACTAAAATAAGTTTAAACACTAAAATCACAAATAAAATAAAAATAAATTAAACCTAAATTGAAATTTAAAAAATGAAAAAGCACATAACATTACTAAAAAAAAAGACAATAAACTACTAAAATTTTATTACTTAAACAAATAAATACTATGAGAGTTTATTAAAATAACACTGGTACTACATTTATTTTAAAAACAAATATTTAGTGGAATAAAAATTACAAAAAATACAAACGCATAAAATGAAAACTGAAAATACAAAAACAAAAACCTAATTGAAAATCTTAACAAATATGATTTATAAATTAAATTAAAATAAAACTGGTACTAAAATTACTAAAACAAAAACAAACCTAAAAAATTACAAAAATTAAAATAAAATTGAGGACTGTTTATTACTTTAGTAGCATGATTGAAAATACTAATAAATACTGTAGTAGTTTATAAATAATACTAATACAACATCAACTTCTGTTACTTGAACCTAATTTATAATTCAAGAAGATACCAACACCTCCTAAACGCAGAACTGGACAATTCAGTTTACACAGAACAATATTACACAAGCACTGAGACTGTGAGAAACTGAACAAGACTTCAGTGTTACAAAGTACCAAAACTCATTTGACCTACATATCTCTCCAGGTCAAGAGGTCACAGCGAGAAATCAACAAGAGCCCCATGTGAAGGTTTACTGGATAAATAATTCAGCTTGATTTAAAAGGTGCTCTGCCATTCATCTATTACCCCCGAGTCCGTTTTAGGCTGCTAAAACATTGAAGGACTTTATTGGAAAGATGTTCCCAAACGTTCAGTAATAATTTAGATTTATTTTTAGATTAGATGCAATCTGATGCATTTAGAAACAAACTTACAGTTGATCAGGTGAGTGTTACCTGTATGAAGTCTGTTGGGCATCTGTCTGCGGCCTGCAGTGGGGCTGTCATGGAAAGAGGTTGTGCCTTCACTGGACAGTCTGTCACTCATCTCGGAGTCTGAGCACTGGTGCATTCTGGGAACTTGCATTCGCAGTTGATGTTGCAGAGACTGAATGAGGCAGTCTTTTTCCTGTAGCCCTGCAGAGAGTCTGTCACACACACACATACACACACAAATAATTACATAGAGAACAAAACTGTCAGTAAACAATCAGAGGGACACGATAAAACAAAATCAACAGTCAACACAACAACAACAACACACAACGTTATAAGAAAATTAGTCTGTAAAAGAGCAAGGCCGAATCCCAATCCTATACTTCTACAACTAGATACTTCTAGCATCTAGTTAAATTAATTAACTTAAAATTTATTTAAAGTTTAGCTTAATCTAAAATCTTTAGATTCTAAAACGGTTCAAAAAGAAAATAAATAAACACTATCATTCAAAGTTTTAACAGTAATAAAAAATAAAAAAAAGTTTTTTGAAAGATCTCTCATCTGTTCACTAAGGCTACAAAAATATAATATATAAATATAATACTACTATAAAAACATTAATATTGTGAAATATTATTGCAATTTAAAATAAATGTTTTCTATGTTAATATATTATATTTAATATATTTAATATTATATCTTAAAATGCCGACAGCCGATTGCTGATCGCGTATTTTAAGCAGAAACAGTCCGGTTCTGATTTATGGCCGGTCAACTGGTGCATCCCTAATTTTCAGCATCATTACTCCAGTCTTCAGTTTCAGAAATCATTCTAATATGCTCATTTGCTGCTCAAGAAACATTTCTGATTATTATCAGTGTTGAAAATAGCAGTTTTCCTACCTCATATTTTTTGGAAACATTTTATTATTACTTTTTCTTTAATGAATACAACAAAGTTGAAAAGAACAGCATTTATTTGAAATACAAATCTGTTGTAAAATTATAAATGTCTATACTGTCACTTTCGAATTGAATGCATCCTTGCTGAAGCGAAAAAAAAAACAAGGGTAGCAAAATTTGGGACACATTAATAATAATAATAATCTTTCATACTATATAATATGGATAGTATATGAATTGAGATGGAGCCTGAATCTGGCTGTAAAGACCATCACCCAAAGATAAAAAAAAATAACACAAAAACCATAAATGACTAAAAAGATTTCCATTGTAAAGATAAGAAACACAGCACTGCACACATGCCCTTGCAGGCAGCACTCACAGGCCAATGTAATGCTGTGTACTTATGGCAAGATTCTGGTTCTGTCTGCACAAATAAACCATCTGTAGCTGCTGCTGTTCTCTGTCGCCCTCTATCTGAGAGCGCAGGTACTGCAGCTCCTCCCACACACACTCACAATCACTGTCAGGAGGAAGCCAAAGACTATGGCATCAAACACCAGCTGGATTACAGGACAATAGTAGCAACAGACTCGATAGTAAACTACAGCTTTGACCGTACAAACTCTTCTATTACATTACAATTCTTCGCTGACAATTTATTAACTGTGATATCACAGCACATCGTTTTTAGCAGATATAAAGCTGAAAGCTGTCTTACCTGAGCTTCATCTCTGTCTCTGCTTCCTCCTCATTATCCATACTAGACCCTCCTGTAGAAACTAAAGGGTAACAGAAAACACATATTATACTTCAACATTTTCATTTATGACTGTTTACAATAGATTCCTACTGCTATGCTGCCTACAATTATTTTAAATAGTATGTGAAAGCAGTATTATTTTAGTATCAAGATGCTATTTCAGTTTGTCTATATATATATATATATATATATATATATATATATATATATATATATATAAAACTTCAGTTTTAGTATATTATTTTAGTACATATTTCATCTTTTAGTATATTTTGCCTTGGGAACTAGCTGGGAAAAAAAAAAAAAAAAAAAATTATTATATATATATATATATATATATATATATATATATATATATATATATATATATATATATATATATATATATATATATATATATATATATATATATTAGGGGTGTAACAGTACGCAAAAATCACGGTTCGGTACATACCTCGGTTTTAAAGTCACGGTTCGGTTCATTTTCGGTACAGTAAGGTAAAGAAATGCAAACATTAAACTGCAGGTTGTTTATTACTATAAACTTTTTTTAACAATTTGTTTACACTTTTCTAAACACTTTTTAATAAAACATAATTAAAGATATATAAAATAAAAAAAAGAATAAGAAATAAAATACTGCTGCAAAGTTCTCCTCTAAATAAAATACTCTCAGTCTCAAACCTATATCACATAATAAAATATAATGAAAAATATAAATAAATAACTATGACAGGAGACCTTAATGATACGGGTGACTCTTCAAGGTCCGGCTTGTCCATACTGTCAATGGGCTTGTCTGCATTGGCCATGACCCTTTTACGGTCTATGGCCATGACGCTAGCTAACGAGAGGCTGGGCTAAAGCATGCCATGTATGTTGGTGTACAGCGCGCGGTGTGTGATTTTATTTATTTATTTATTTTTATTCAAACCAGTTCAGCGGAAATCCCGTGCTGCAGTCAATTTCATAATTTCAGTTATTTTCACTAACAGCACAAAGAAGTTGCGATTGTAAAGCCTGTGTTATACTTTCCGCATTAGCAATCCGGACGCGTACACGGCCAGCGCGTACGTGAACCTCTTCCATTTTTACTTCCGAAAACGTACGCTGATGGTCCGCTCTGCAACAAACATGTGAACAAACAATTGCCCAGAATTATTATTCTTTTATTGAAGGATTGCACAGGTTCGAGTAGCAATGGGCTTCTTCACACTGCCTGCACATGTGCAGTTGTGCTTTTGGAGCCTACTGACCACACGCACCTGTCCGCGCGGCCGTCTGCTCAGCCTCGGCACACACTCTCCGAGGATGATTTTTACGTCATGCCTACCTAGCGGTCCATAGCGGACTCGCGGACGCGGAAAGTACAGAGGTTTTAAGATGCAGTCTGTAAGACACGCACGGGAGCATGACCTGATGCGAGACATTGCAGAAAATGTGTGTTCACAAATGTAGCCTATGATCCAAATATGGAAAGCACTTTTGAATTTAATAATATGAGGTTCTCTCCAGAGATATTTTGCCACATTTCTTCAGTTAAGGATGATTGCTACGTAGTATATGGTGTTTCCATTTGCCTGAACTTCTTCAAGTGAGTTGCGGGTCAAACTGAAAATCCTCCTACACTACTGCGACTATTCTTGTTTGTATGTGTTCATTCGCTGGCATTCTCCACATTTCTTTTTTTCTCCCTTAAAAACAAATTTGTAATTTCTGATGCTTAATTTTACCTGAACTAATGGCTGTAGATGACTATTTGAATTGAATTCTGCCAAAGTGCGCTCTTGTATGTGTTCATTAAATGCGTAATGTTATGTGAGTAAGTTTGCTCATGTCTGAAAATAATATATGAAAAACAAAATAATTTCACATAAAAACATTAGGCTATGGCTTATATTTTTTTAGTAGCCTACATTTTTTTAATTAATGTAAAAAATTAAATTAATTGTAAAACTGAAAGTTTTATTTTTATTGTGTTCAGCATTTGAATTCATGCGGGCCGCGGGTTGAGAACCACTGGTGTAGGGCAATCTGCACAGTGATTAACATATAGACATGACCAATGAAAACTTTGGAGTCAGCTGCAGGGCTGGATTTGCTCTGAACGCGGAGACTTCCGCCACTTAATATGTTCGTGTGGAAACACGAAAAGGTACCTATGTTCCGCACACAAATTATTGCATTCGGTACCGAAAGCCCTGTACCGAAACGGTCCGGTACAAAAACACGTACCGTTACACCCCTAATATATAATATATATATATATATATTTATTTATTTATACATACACACACACACATACACACACACATACACACACACACACACACACGTCTGGTCAGCTATCCTTGTGGGGACTCTCCATAGGCGTAATGGTTTTTATACTGTACAGACTGTATTTTCTATCGCCCTACACCAACCCTACCCCTAAACCTAACCCTCACAGGAAACTTTCTGCATTTTTAGATTTTCAAGAAACTTCATTCTGTGTAATTTATTAGATTGTTTACCCGTGGGGACCTCAATTTAGGTCCCCACCGTGGTTTGAGTCTAAATTCAGGTTTAAGTCCCCACCAGAATAGAAAAACAAGTACACACACACACACACTCGTCTATATTTGAAGTGGATCAAAACCTTTCATAAAAGTTGTCCTAAAACCAAAATGCATTCTTGTCTTACGACTACTTTGATTAACTTTTTTGATCCACTTTGTTATCCTTAAAGGTCCTATGACATGAAAATTTCACTTTCTGAGGTTTTTTTTTTTTACTTTCTTTTTATTATAAGGATCTTTCACATTTCACAGTTTACATTGGAGGCAAAAAAAAAAAAAAAAAAAAGTGATTTATACTTATATTATTAGTTATGCACTTTTCCAAATGAGACATTTGGTTCGAAAACAAAAGATTATAATTGCCTCACATATATATATTGACCTTTTTGTGATTACATGTAAACCAAAACGTAAACAAAAAAAAAAAAAAAACTATATACAAAAGGTGCAAGTGGATAAGGTTTTGTTTCATTTACACAAAACTACAAACAGACTACCTAACAGAACTACAGTTTATTTCAATCCTCTCTCTCCTGTTGACCACCCCCTTCCCAACCCTGTGTCGTCTGCCCTCGCTGCTCAGACCTCAGACAAGATCCAGTCTTATTGCACTTATATATGCAATCCACTTAGACCATAAACCTATAAATTTCTCCTTTTCTAATCTTAAGGTCATAGTGAGTCTCTCCATTATATATATTTGGTTTATAATGTTGTACCATTCATCAGAACCTGGTAGGTCTGGTTGAAGCCATTTTCTTGTCACTGCCTTCCTGGCTGACAGTAAAAGAATCCTAAGCAGGTACTTATCTGCAGCCAAAGTCAGATTTGGGGTTTCCATACCTAGGTACATATGTAAGAAATCAAAAGGAATATTAATTTGAAAAATATTCTCCAAGCATCTATGTACCTCTTGCCAAAAGGGTACAGCCTTTGGGCAGGCCAAGAATATATGATAATGATTAGCGTCATTGATGCCACACAGTCTCCAGCATCCTGTTCCTATGTTTTGGTGAGATTTCTGGGCGGGGGTAATAAAAAATCTCATTATGTTTTTCCATCCAAATTCTCTCCAAGTTAACGAACAAGTTGTCTTCCACTGTATTTTACACATTACTTCCCAGTCATTCTCATCTATTGCTGTGCCAATTTCCTTTTCCCATTTCCTTTTGACGTATTGCGTGTTTATTGGTTTGCTTGCTTGGAGACCTTGGTACAGCCTTGATATGATTTTTGTAATGGTATTCACATTATAAGCTAACCGAAATATATTCAGAATGATGTTGTCCCTTCTGTCTGTGATTCTCCTTGTAATTTCCTCATATCTATTTCTCATTTGCAAATACCGATAGAAGTCCCGATTTACTAGGCCATGTTTTCCCTTGAGAGTTTGAAAGTCTATTAGTTGTCCTTTATGTGTAAATGTGAAGTAAGAGGTGAGGCCTTTCTCTGTCCATTCTCTGAATCTTTTATCATGTTTATTGGGTGTAAAATCTGTGTCATAGGCACACCATCTTAACATCGCAACTCCCTTGGTTAGTTTATTATTTTTACAAACTTGATGCCAGATCTTAAAAGTTAGTTTTATCCATGGATTATCTTTATTTGTCAGGTGAGGGAGTAATCTCTTATCTGCTACCATGGCTTGTATTGGGGTGCCATTTGTGGTAGCCTCCTCTATGTCTTTCCACCTTGCTGTAAAAGTTGGGTTACATAGGCATACAAGGGGTCTTAACTGAGCAGCGTAATAATAATCTCTTAGACATGGCAGTGCCAGGCCTCCCCCATCTTTTGTGATTTGTAACGTGTTGTATTTTATCCTTGGCTTTTTCCCCTGCCATATAAAGCGAGATATTATTTTATCCCATTCAGCAAATTGTTGTTTAGTAACTTCAATAGGGAGGGTTTGGAAAAGGTACAAGAGACGTGGCAAAATGCCAATCTTTACTGATTCAATTCTGTTTGTTAGCCCTAGAGAAGGGATAAGACTCCATCTTGATAGATCTGACTTAATTTTTGAATTTAATGGTTCATAGTTAAGTTTGAATAGTGTTGTAGTGTCTCTACATAAAATTACCCCAAGATATTTAATAGAATTCTGGCCCCATTTAAGATTATATTTGTTTTGTAATTCTCTAGGAGGTTCAAAGTTGAAAGTCAAAACCTGAGTTTTTTGAATATTTAATTTATATCCTGAGAATAGCCCAAATTCTTCAAGTGTTGACATCAGCCTCTGTATCGATTCCTTTGGCTGGCCTAAATAAATCAAGATATCATCTGCAAATAGAGATAGTTTTTGGTCCCCTCCTTGCATATTTATTCCTTTAATTAGATCATCTTGTCTTATACACTGGGCGAGAGGTTCTATAAACAGAGCAAATAAGGTTGGGGAGAGAGGACACCCCTGTCTGCAGGATCTTTCTAATGTAAATGGCTTTGACAAGCTGCCATTTATTTTAATCCTAGCTGTTGGTTTATTGTAAATTGATTGGGTTGCCTTGATAATGGTTTCATGAAAACCAAACTTAGCTAAAACTTGATAAAGAAATGACCACCTCATGGAGTCAAAAGCTTTCTCTGCGTCCAATCCTATCAACATTGCTTCTATGTTATTATTTTGGATGTGTTGTATGACATGCAGAGTCCGTCTAATACTGTCCTGGGTCTGCCTCTGTCGAATAAACCCTGTCTGGTCTGTTTTTATAAGATTGGGCATAATGTTGCCGAGTCGTTTAGCTATTATTGAAGTGTACATTTTGTAGTCTAAATTTAGGACAGAGATCGGTCTGTATTGACCACAATCTGTTTTGTCTTTGCCTTCTTTTGGTATGACCGTAATTGTTGCTTCTTTCCATGAGGGGGGGGGTCTCCCCCCCTTTGAGGGCCCAGTCACAGACCGCTCGTAGCCTTGGAGTTAGTTGTTCTCTAAACGTCTTATAATGTTCGGATGTAAAGCCGTCCGTGCCTGGGCTCTTATGAGCTTTTAGCCTACTTATTGCTGCGTTAATTTCACTATCTGTAATTTCCTTTAATAAATTGCTATTTTCCTGTTCAGTCACTTTTGGTAGGTTCAGTGAGTCTAAGAATTTTCCCACCAAATTGTCATTATCCAACTTTGGCTGGGAGTATAGGTCTTTATAATAAGTTTCAAAGCTCTGTTGTATTTTTTCCACATCATGGTGTATTAATCCGGTTTTTGGATGTTTAATCTTATAAACTGCGCTATCAGCTTGTTGTTTTCTTAATTTATATGCCAGCCATTTTGTAGATCTACCCCCTATCTCATAATATCCTTGCTTTATATATAACAACTTTTTCTGAGTTTCTTCAGTATAAATTATGTCAATTTCGTTTTGTAAATTTTTTGATTTCCAATTTTGTATTATTGTCTGATGAGCTTTTGTGCTGCCTTTGTAACTCCTTAAGATTGGTTTGTAATTTTTCAAGTTTCTCTTTTCTTTGTTTTTTTAACAAGGTGGAGTAGGCAATTATCTTCCCCCTTACTACTGCTTTATATGCATCCCACAGAATGGATGGAGTAACTTCTCCATTGTCATTTTCCTTAAAATATAAATCAATTTCAGTTCTTAGTTGTTCTTTAATTTTAGGATCATTTAATATACGTGAATTGAGTCTCCAGATTGTTGATTTAGGTTTATTATTAGTGTAGATGGATAAAAGTACAGGAGAGTGGTCCGATAAATCAATTGTGCCAATGTTGCATGTTTTAATTCTGTGTCTATCTTTACTAAAGGTAAAAAAGTAATCTATCCTAGAATACGTAGAGTGGGGTGCAGAATAATGCGTGTAGTCTCGTCCAGAGGGGTAAGTCTCTCCAGATATCAATAATTCCAGTTTCGGTCATGATACAGTTTATCTTTCTGGTGAGTAATTTTTGTTGTGGTAAGTTTGTATATGAACTAGTTTAGATAGTCTTATATTCATATCACCTCCACATATCAACATTCCCTGAGTTTCTGATATCATCATTTCAAATAAATGTTTATAAAATAGCCAGTCGCTCCCAGGTGGTGCATATATGTTAAGAATAGTGACCAGTAAGCCATCAATTCTCCCCTTGACCAAAATGTATCGACCTTCTTTATCTTTCTTTTCAGATAAATGCTCATAACAGGTTTGTTGGGAAATTAGGATTGCCACCCCCCTTCGATGTCCTGACTTGTAAGATGATGAGAAAACATGCTTATATGGGCCTCTCTTTAATTTTTTGTGCTCCTCGTCCGATAAGTGTGTCTCCTGGAGCAAGGCTACATGAGCCTTTTCCTTTTTTAATTTAGCCAATATTTTGGTTCTCTTTTGTGGATTTACCACCCCATTTACATTGAAGGAGAGGATATTCAATAATTGATTAGTATCTGTCATTATTATTTAGGTAAGACATATTTTCAGAGCCAGTATTTCCACTTGTCCCAAAAACAGATTTCAAGCTGCATAGAACGGCAGCGAACCAAAAACATATAGATGAAAAACTAAAATAACATATACTTGAAAACATCCAAAATGAAAAAGCTCCCATTAGTGGGGTTATCATTATATAACCCTGTAATAAGACCTGATGTAAAGTCTCTCGGAGGGTAAGCCCCCCAGTTAGGGGTGGGCCCTCTGCTGAAGCGTCCTTGTTGCTCAGTTCCCACATTCTTTGTGTGGAGAAACAAACAAATGAAATAATAATACAATAAAATAAAAATGCACTAAAGCACTTAAGAGTACCTGAAGCTTTTAGTATATTTCCTTCATACTCCACTGTCACTTTAGACTGGCTCCCTTCGAAACTGCTCCAGTCTTTCTTTAGTCGACGGTCTTGCTCGTGTTGTGTGCTCTCCATCTCGTTGCTGCTTTCTCCGGTTCCCGTCACTAACGGACCACGTCAGTCTCTTTAACTGCTCCATCATCGTCGCAGGTGGTTTTATGACTGTGACGGGTAGACCCTTCTCAGACATGTCTTTCGTTGCTTCCTCGACTGTGGTATAAACTCGTGTTCCATCCGAGTAAAACACCCGCAGTTTCGCTGGGAATGGCGTCTGAAACCGTATCCCTCTTTCTTTCAGTATCTTCTTAGCCTCCGCGTATGACTGTCTTTGTCTAAGTACGTTGGGTGCGTAGTCATTATCCAAGTTTATTTGTTTACCTTTCCAAATAAACCCTTTCTTCTGCCACGCTTTTCTAAGGACCTCTTCTTTAGTCCTGTAGCTCAGAAAGCGGGCAACGATGGACCGTGGCGGGGCTCCGTCGGGTGGGGCTGGGGCGAGCGCGCGGTGTGCCCGTTCTATCTGGAGGTTCAAGGTCGTGGGGAGCTGCAGATTTTCTTTTAGCAGGTTTTCGATAAAGTCTATCATTGAGGAGGCATTTTTTTCCTCACCTTCAGGAATGGAGTAGATCCTTATGTTATTTCGCCTCGATCTCCCTTCTTGGTCAGTTAGTTGCGTCTCGAGTCTGGACTGAATTTTAAACAGCTCTGTCACGATATCTTCCCCCGATTGCACTCGCTCCTCAGCGTCGAGTATACGGCTTTCCACATCCACGAGTCTTGCATTGGTAGCATTTATTTCCCCCTTTATTTCCTGGAGTTGTTGGGTATTGTCTTTTCTAAAGTCTCTCTGTTTCTTTGATTTCGATTTAGTCTGCCTGTCTCTTACCATCGCCCCGTCTTATCCCTCCTTGTTTAGCAAAATTATATGAAGATTTTCGAGTTTTCTGGGCTTTTTAGCTAAAAATGCCCAGAGCCGCAGTTTTTATACAGCCATCACGTTGCGTGCTCGACCGGAAGCCCTTTCTGAGGTTTTTTAACATTAATATGACTTCCCCTAGCATGTATGTGGTCCCCAAGTTTCTAAAAATTTTAATCGGTGCAAATCAAGATTTTGCTATCTTTCTCTGCCTTTGAGAAAATGGAAGCTCAAACGGGCTGATCTGGAATCTCCTCTTTGTGACGTTGTAAAGAGAAATGTTACCTCCCCTTTCTCTGCTTTGCCCGCCCAAATATTTACATATAATTCAGTCGCAATGTCAGCACAGGCGTTACAAACAGACTTTTATGATATGGATTCGACAGCACCGGAACAAACAGTGAGTAACTGTGTTCATTAATGCCTGATCTGTGATCAGTGATTTCTGATGTGCAGCTAATTATTCAAGTTCACAGACTTTCTTTCTAAATCGTTTAATACTGTTTATGCATCAGTGAATCAAGCCAGTGACTACACGATCAACTTCACGTTGTTTCTCTTAGTAGCATGAAACAAATCTGTTATTTAAATTGTGATTTAACTACAGAGAGCGATCAAAGAACGCTCCCTTTTTTTCGGAGCTGTCACACATTGCGAGTATATATTATCTGCACTCTTGCCCAAACTGCCGTTACAATGAATGACGCTGTTATGCTGCACAACGGAGCTCTTACTGTATTCATGTGTTTGCTGTTAGTTGTGGTGAAAGCATTTTGTGAGAGAAAACGTGTTGCAATAATGACGAGATCACTGCATTCACGCGATAAACAGACTCTGTCTATTCAATGCTGCTCATCACTGCAGCCTTTCATGTGATGGGAAAAGATCGAAAAAATAATTATATAAATCAACAAATCCACGATTCGTTAATCTCGACAGCTGTAGTATATATATATATATATATATATATATATATATATATATATATATATATATATATATTTGAGAGTGTTCCACATGTAATACGCATTTCAAATGCAAAGATGTCAGCCAATCACAACAGTTGTCGTTTACTCGGAGTCTCACAGCAGACACGCCCCTTCAAACAGAGCATTCAAGCCAGAGGGCTATTATCAGAATATACAAATGCTTTTTATTTCTAAATTTTAAATGTAAAAATCATACTAACAATATAAGTACACCTAAGGAAACATTAAAAAGCATTTAAAGAAAAGGAAATAATCCATGTCATGGGACCTTTAAGCTTCTGTCATTGTTGTGTCAAAGTTTTCCCATGTCTTCCATTCTCTGGTTTCTCTGTGTATTTGTGTATATATTTACCCTGCTCCAGTCTCTCCAGCAGGCTCAGGCTGTGATCCAGCTGCTCTCTGAGCTGGGTTCCCTGAGCGGAGAGCATGTTATTGGGCTGAAGTAACTCCTCTAGAGCTCTTCTGAGCTCCAGAAACTGTTTACGCTGTTCCACACCCAAACCACGAGTCATACGGATCTGTTCCCGCAGCTCACACAACTCCCGGGCCTGAGACTGGACCAGAGACTCGATTCTGCCGAGAGAGAGAAGATGACATTTAATAAATAAGCCACAGGATGAAGCAGAAATACAGATGGTGATCATGGAAAGCTACCTGGATGGAGAGCCTGCTTGGCTGCTTCTGTTCAGGGTTCCCTCTCTTTCTAGCACAACGCTCAACTGGGTGATCTGAGACTTCATCATCTTTGTTTCCTCCTCTTCTTCACCTGGTGTGGGGTCAGAGGTCACACTCAGGAGCTCAGACGACAAAGACTTCTTACGCAGCTGTCTCTGGAGGTGCTGGATGACTTTGTGCTGTCCTTCGATCTGTGACCTGAGCTGCTGGATGTGCAGGTTGGGGTCGGCGTGAGGGTCAGAGAGTCGAGGGGAGCTCAGGCCAGGAGAGCTGGGGTACGAGGGGCTGGATGCGGTAGTGTCAGGCGAAAATCGGCCCTGCATGCTCACTAGGACAGGAGATGGAGTGGGAACCAACCGCAAGATACCATCCACATCTGATAGTGACATCAAACACACAGAGGACACACACAAAGACATAAACAGGTGGATATAAGTTAATTATTGCAAAGGTGGAAGGAAGTTACAGTCCGCAAAGAGGTCACATTAGTTACATTATTAAATCAAGAACGGATTGGTCATGCAGAGGAAGTGATGCAAACCATGTTAAAACAAACTGAGCATACACAAACATGTGCTAACAAACACATAACCAAGGTTAAAGGATAAGTGCACCCAAATAAGTTTATGCACCCTTGTGATTTTTTACCAACAGGAAAAACAGCACCATCACTCAGCTAAACTTTTGTGTTATGTGGAGTAAAACGTTATACAAGTCTGGAACATGATTTAATGGAAGTATTTTCAATTCTGGGTGAACTATCCTTTTAAATTAATTATAAGTGTAACAGCAGCACTGTTTATTAAGAGCATGCAGTCAGTAACAGCTTGCAGAGTATGGATCATTCATGGAGATAGGAGGGTCTGAATATCGCCTTTCCATGCAGGAACCTTGACATGCAGTCTTATTAAAAAGAAGAGTTTTCCCCCCATCTACCTGTGCTACTGCCCTCCACCTCAGTCTCACTCCTTCCACTCGTTTCATACCCGAGGTCCTGCGCCTCCACCTGCACCCCTTTATCATCCCGTTCACCAGGGGGAGCTAGAGCACACAGCCAGAGTTGAGAACAGCAAGCCATCTTTCTAAGGTTTATAAATTATTAACATGTCCTGAATTGTTGAAAAATGCTATTATAAAAATAGTTTATAAGTAAAAGGCCTTTTAGTATAAGTGTAAAAATATCCATTATTCTCAAGTAAACATAAGAATTACTTTTATATAGTGTTATTAATATTCCAAGATGAACACTTACTGGACTGAAGCAGCTTTACTAAATTATCCATACTTAATTTTTTAGAAGAGTCATGCTCAAATGTTAGTAGCAAATATGATCCATCAGGATTTTGAGAAACATTTTTCTCAAAATGTTTCATATTTGCTCATCTCTCAATCATCATTGTATCGCATTGCATTATATGTTCTGAAACTACAGAGCTTTGATCATGAAACTAAGCATTTAATCATCTTACTAAGACATATTTATCGGGAGATATAGAGTGACAACTGGTATTTTTATCATTTTATGTTTATGCAGCCTCTCTAGTTAGAGCATTGTTTACCTTAACTGAGTGTACTGCATATGTGTTCTTCTCACCTTTACGTTGATCAGACTGTTTCTCCTTATTTGAGCCATACACAGCGATGACCGACTGAGCGATCGCCAGTTTCTCTTCCATTTTCCGACATGTCCTCTGCTTCTCCTTCAGGGCCTTCTGCAAACTGTCGATCTGGACGTTCCTCTCCAGACTTTCATTTCCAGGCGCATCTCCACCTCCTCCACTTTGGCCACGCCCCCTAACAGCTTTCTCAAGTTCGCTCATTTTCTGAGCACACTCAGTATGAATCTGAAGAAGCATCAAGAGGTTCTTATGAAGATTCTGGTTTGAGGAAACATTCTGTTGCAATTCTGTTTTAGTACTCTCAGGGTTGTGAATGGGTGTGCTTGTCTTTTGTTGGTGTCTCTCAGTACAGGCTAGGTCCTCCAGAGACTCTTTCTCCAGCAGAGCGCGTTGCAGCCTCTCCAGCCATTGTTTTAACTCTGGACTGAACAAGATCTCCTCATGAGACTGGTTTGGTTTGGAGCAAATGTCTGTGATAGACTTTACTGCGCCTTCAGCAGCTCTAATGCATTCAGACAGACACTCTGTCAGCTGTTGCAAAGACAGGACCTTTCCTTCTGGTCCAGGAGTGTAATTCCCCTCCAGACCTGTGGGTGCGTTGTTGCACTTGGCACTGACAGCTGCACTCAACTTCTTAACAGCGGCTTCTGAAGTCCAAAGCTTCTCCTGCAGTTCAGCATTCATCCTGCACTGCTGCAACAATGACTCCTGCAGTGATTCTATCTGTCGCCGTAGGTCAGATTCAGGTCCTAGCGCTGGACCAACCTCTGTGCTGTGAGTGTCTTTTGACCTGTGGTTGCTTTGCTGAGAAATTCGGATCAGTCCAATCAAGTGCTCAAGTCTCCCGCAAAGTGCCTTAGTTGGTTCCATTTGGCTGCTTGTAGTGTCACCATTTCGGAGCAATGCAATGGTGGATTCCGCAGAGTTCAAGCAGTCCAAGAGTTGAGCGTTGTGTCTGTCTTTCTCCTCAACAGCCTTCTGAAGATCTGCACAACGTTGCTGCAATGTTACATCTCCTGTTTGACCGATTCCACACTCCGAGTCCAAGCTGCACGCAGTGAGGTATGCAATAGTAGACTCTGCCGCTTGTAGGGCTTCCAGGTATTCTCGGATGAGCTTGTCCTTCTCCTGTATCTTTGCCTGTAGCTCGTCCCATTCCTGGACTTGTTGTCTTAGGTGGGAGATTAGATCCTCCTTCTCTTGGCATTCTTGATTCAGCAACTCTAATTGTGACATGAGCTCGGATTCCAGATTCTGGTTCATGTTAGTGTCTTGTTTTGTTCCAGCAGTTGGACTCAGCCTAGCATCTTTAAAATGGTCTAAATTGAGTTGTTTGTGCTCAGCTGATCTCAAAGGCATCTTGCTGTCCGTGCTATAATCAGACTCTTCCGACCCAGTCAGGTAGTCTCTGTTTCTGGGGTGAACGTGGCCTGAATTCAGCTCACTCAGATCTTCTGAACTCTGCCCAGAACTCCTGCTGGGACAAACAGGTACTGGTAGCCGAGATTTCACATATGCCTAAAACAAAAGACATTAGGATTATCTCACTGATAAGATACTTCGGAGAAAACAAATAAGGCTTCAATACAGGTTTGTATGCATCTCCACACTAGAGGTAAGAAGTGGGAAGAAGGAGTGGTGTGTCGTAATAGATAATTCAATTCACAAGCTATTAGGGGAAGTCGTGGCCTAATGGTTAGAGAGTCGGACTCCCAATCGAAAGGTTGTGAGTTCGAGTCCCGGGCCGGCAGGAATTGTGGGTGGGGGGAGTGCATGTACAGTTCTCTCTCCACCTTCAATACCACGACTTAGGTGCCCTTGAGCAAGGCATCGAACCCCCAACTGCTCCCCGGGCGCCGCAGCATAAATGGCTGCCCACTGCTCCGGGTGTGTGCTCACAGTGTGTGTGTGTGTTCACTGCTCTGTGTGTGTGCATTTCGGATGGGTTAAATGCAGAGCACAAATTCTGAGTATGGGTCACCATACTTGGCTGAATGTCACTTCACTTTTCAAGCTTGTGTTTATTCGATATAGATTCATTTGGCTATATATCAGGTACAGTATATGTCAATTTTTCTTAAAAAAAAGGGAATCTCATCAAAATGAAGATCAATTAAAATCGAGAAATCAATATGGTCAACCCAGCAATACCGAAGAAAGCAAGGTTGCCCGGTCCTGTTCCTGGAAATCTCCCAACCTGAAAAGCTCAGTTCCAACCTTGCTCCCAAAACACCCGTCTGTAATTATTTATCAAGTGCTTCTAAAGATCCTACTTAGCCAGTTCATGTATGTTTAATCAGGGTTGGAGCTGAACTTTGCAGGAAGGCAGGTCTCCAGGAACAGGACTGGGCAACCCTGGTATAATAGGGTTGCTAATTGAATGGTTGCTTGTTCAATTCCTGCATGCAATGAGCTACTACTGAGACCTTGATGAAGGCACTTAACTCCAGGTTGCTCTAGAAGTTGAAGATTCAGCCATAATTGCTTCTTGATGGGTTTGAACCCACAACAATTACGCTAGACTTTCTACCTTTTTCCAGCAGCATATTTGACTAATACTCACTTTATGTCTGGTCATGTGCTGCTTTTGATTCTTGGTGGGTTTGGTGCTTTGTCCCTGGTTTCGTCTCTCATATCTCTCCTCCATTTCTTTCTTTTCTTTTTGTTTGTTATCTTTCTCCAGTGTGTTGGTGTGTCTCTGCGAATCTTCATGATGTGTCTGCAGTTGTTCCACGTTGTTGTCCATGCCTTCCATCATCTTTGGGTCAATTTTAATTCTAGCTTCTGAAACAGAGTTCTGCTCCTTTAGCAGTCGAATTATCTTTCGGTGGCTTCTGGCTTCTGAGCGGAGCACCTTCACGGTTTGGTGAAAGTCTCCATGGCTGTCACTTTCTCCAGAACTCTCTGCACTTTCTTTGGACTCAGTGGCGTTTTCCTTCTTCAAAAATCCACAGAGTACAGATGCTTCCAAGTGGAGTTTGGCCACTTGCTTCCTAAAAATTGCAGCAGTTAAGAGTTTATTGTTTTTTTAAAGCTTTGATTTGATATAACACCAAAGCTACAATGTCTAGGTATGCAAAACATACCGGAGTTGAGAGACTGACTCCGCTCCACAATCTGAGAGAAGCAATCGGAGTTCTTCTGTTTCCGATTCTTCCCTAAAGAATATGGATGCTGGTTGCACTCCACCTTGCTCTCTTTGAGTCTGTGATGGTTGATTACTCTCACCAACATCTTCTGGAGAACGATCTCCCTCATCACATCTCTCCTTAGAGATCAACAACACATGGGACAACAGTAAATGCAAAAACAAAACCACTGAGGTTTCCAGATTGAAAGCTGAGGTTCAAGATTACAGTATATTATTACAAAACTGACATCTATTTCTATAAAATCTCTTACCTTTTTGTTTGGAGGCATTAGTGTCACATCATCTTCAGAAGTCGGTCTCTGCTGTATCAGTGTTTGCTAAAGTAATGGCATGTTTGGTGACACATGACTTAACACAAAATGCCACAATGGAACAGAATATAAAGAAAGTGCACAGTAACGGTAGGATGGGGGCGGCTGCAGGTGATCATGGTTAAGAAAATAAGCCAGAAAGACAGAGAGGAGATAACAGGGGTTAGCAGGGACAGAAGAGAGAGAGAGAAAGGAAGAACAAGAGGGTGCAAAAAAAAATAAAAATAACTGCAGACTAGGGGTGGGCGATATAGCAAAAATATCATATCACAATTTTTTTTTCAGGAAAATAACGATTCATGGCTTAATCACTATTTTATCACAATTCTTAGACATGTCGGATTTACTATTTTGCAAGTTGTCTGAGCAGTATAGCCAAACTAATTTCCCTATTTTAAAACAAAGATTAACAAAAAAAACAAAATGGCGCGTGTTAGAACAGCACACAAATTTGATAGTTAACTGTCAAGGCTTTAAAACACATGCAAATAATATACTTTTGTGACTGTGAATAAGTGCAGTGTCCCGTGAGTGTAACTCTACCACTGAGTAACATTTGATGTGAATGTATATCGCGTTGTACAGTATATCTTGAAACAGAAGCACCAAAATTGCAACTGAGAATGTGCACTGTAGCACGATACTACGATATTTCTTTAAAAGCAGATCGAGTGTACATTTTAATTGTCCACAAATAAAAATAGTGATATCACACACCCCTACCGCCAATACATACATAAACACTCATTCGGCAGACAAACATGTTACAGAAACAAACTTCTAGAGAAGGTCCAACCTACTGCTGACTAATATTAGTAAACTACAAGTCAATCATAAACAGAACACAAGCAAAAAATTGGAAGGTCTGGTTAAAGGTAAAGAGGTTAAAAGAATGTAATAAGTTGGGCCCCATTTCATATTGGCATCAAACCAAATGTCAGCTTTGCACAAATGTATAAAAAAAAACATCATATAAGAAGTAAACCAATAGTGAGACTATTTTTGTTTTTTTTGTTTTTTCCACTGTGACCTTTAATACCTTGTTTGGAGCTGAGAGGTTGATTAGGTCTGGTTCTTTCTGAGAGTCTATACAATCTTTACCCACAATGTCTTTCTCCATCAGAAGAAGCTTCTTCTGCAGTTCGGCATTGACTGCCTGAAGCTCTAAAACCTTAAAATTAGAGAAAAAATGCAAATCTTTCAAATTCTGTTTGACAAAAAGTATATAGCAATTAGTGATTAGGCACTCACCTTTATTCTGAGCTGTTCAACGGTCATGTGCTGGAGCTCTTCCTCTGGCCCATCGCCAACACATATACTCATATAGGACGTCTGATCGCCAATCAAACTCAGCGTGTCCACTAAAATCATCAGATTATTTAGATTAAATTCAAACAAACTGAAATAATTCTAATGATTCATATATGTTTATGTACCAGAATCGTTGGCCTGTCCAACCCCTCCTCCCCGGTTCTGGATCTGTCCCAGTCTGGCTTGCAGAGAGGCGTTCCAGCGTTGAGCTTCTTTCAGTGTATCACGCATGCTCTCTAACTCTGAAGGGTTCGAACCTGCATACACATATATACAAACATGCAGTTAGTGACACTGCAAACATGTTCAGTATATATATATATGTATGTATGCATGTACAACATGCATCATAATCAGGTGCATTTGTTTTGTTTTGTGAGTGTGCACAGAAAGATGACTGGCATATAGAACCAAAATTATATTTGAATTAAACCCAAAATTAAAAAGTGGGAATAAAAGATTTACATCATCAAATAAATAAGTTTCTCTAAAATAAGTTTCTCTTGATCTGCTCCAGTGTAACAAACTATTAAATTGTTTTCAGTAATTGAAATAAGGCTGAAATAAAATAAAATATAATTTTATATATATATATATATATATATATATATATATATATATATATATATATATATATATATATATATATATATATATATATATATATATATATATATATATATATATATATATATATATATATATATATATATATATATATATATGCACACACACACACACACACACACACACACACACACACACACACACATACATACATACATACATACAGATATATAAAGATTGTGTTGATTGTGAAGGTTAATGGATTGGAAAGGTTTTCATTAGTATGCACAAAAAGAAATGAACAGGCTGAATAAGTGAAGATGTGTACAAGGCAGGGTGGGATGAGCTAAATGTATTAATGTTTTAGTGTTGATGAGCCACAGAGACATTTAAAACACTTTATTACAAACAATATTTTATCTATAAATAAATAAGCATGGATGAATGAATAAATAAATTAACAGAGCAGAAAATAGACAGAAACAGGAGATGAACAAGATGGACAAGAGTGACAGAAATTTTCAGAACAAAAGAAAACAGACATTCATGCATTTCAGAACAAAGAGAAATGCAAGCTTCCATATAAATAAAGCATGGTTATGTGGGGATGAGAAAGAGAATGATGTAAAGGCTAAATGTGCTGTTACTGTGTCCTACTTTACACCAGATACAGGGCTGATATAAATAAGAGTCATCAAGAAAGTCAACAACCTGATGGGAAAAATATTAAGCCATTAGCTCTGACCTTGAACTGGCTTAAGCCTGCATTTTTGCTGGCTAAACAAACTGAAAGGTTCTGTATTTTGGGAGATTACAGCATGCCATCTGATGTTTTCAGCGCTCTCTCTCTGTACTGCACCTTCTCTCTGTTTGGCTCTCTGGATCTCTTTCTGTAGCTGATCTCTCAGCTCTGTGTTCATCTTGACTCCCCTTTCCAGCTGCTGTCTGAGGAGTGATAGAGCTGTGAGCTCCAGCTGCAGTGCCTGCAGTCTATGAACACTGAAACAAAACATAAAATATAATTAAAATGCAGATTTTAGGTGTCTAGGATCACATTACAACAGTACATTTTATGTCACACGCACCCGTCACACTCTTTGACAGCTCTGATGAGGTCAGAGTAGAGATGTTGCTCAGCTCTCAGAGCTCGGTTTAACTCCATCTGTTCAGTCAGCAGATCAGATAAAGATGCAACATCCTACAGAATGACATGGAAATCAAAATTAGAAATGCTAACGTGTATCAGTTTAAGGAATGCATGCATATGTTCACATGTACCTGTTGTTGGCGATCTCCTCCAATGATGGTTCTTTCTCTCTGAGGGAGAGAGGAGAGGCTGTATTCACTCTCACCCAGCTGGGAAGCTTGGTCCCGGGTCAGAGGAAGTTGACTGTCCCCTCTCTGAGACAATCGCTGCAGCAGCTCCTGCAAAGAACCAGAAATCAGACTGAAGCACATACTGTAAACTAACCTCAGAGCTCATGTTAGGTGTGTCTTCAAAGTTTAATATTTTACAGTTTTAATGTTAAAGGTTTTACTGTCACATCCGATCAATTGCATCCTTGCTCAATAAAAGCATTAATTACTTTCAAAAAATACAAATACATTTTACTGACCTCAAAACTTTGAACAGTAGTATTATGTGTGTGCGTGTGATTTATACTCACACTAATGATTTCTTCTTTAGTGTTGAGACTTGATGTAAGGGATTCAATATTGGCTGCCTGTCCTTCTAATCGTGCCTCCAGCTCGGAGATCGTGGATTGAATCTCTGCTAATGAAATCTAATCACAAGCACACACATTTACTCTATAAGTTGCACATGTAGAAACTTAAACCCATAAATTCTTACGATCTTAAATCAAAGACCTTAAGCTGGATCTCTCTCTTCAGAGCGGTGTTGAGTCCATCTGTTTTCTGTGTGAGCTCTTTCTTCAAAACCACCACTAATTTCTTACTGACTGTAGTTATATCCATAGTTTCCTCACTGTTTCGCCTGCTCAGGTCAGCTACAAACACACACAAATTAACCTTTTTTTTAGATATAATTTAAATTGAATTTAAGTAATGCATGGTATATAACTGACAATACCTGTGTTTTCAAAGAAATATCACAGTTATCTGCCCATACGTGCATCATTACTGTACAATTATTTTATTTTTACAGGACAAAAACACCCTCACCTTCCCTCTCCTCAAGTTTCTCTTGCAGCACCTCAATAGTCCGTCTGAGCTCCAGCACCTGAGGAGGAAGCATTTCACTCGTCTTCATTTCCAACAGGATGCGATCTTTCTTTTGTCCGCGGTCTAGCAGCTTCTATAAAACCAACAGAAAAACATCACTTGACATTTCCTTACCAAAACATGACTGTCTTATGAAGGTGTTCGCACACTAGAACAATTCCAGTTCTGGACCGAGCAATCAATCCAAGTGTAAGCACAGTCTTGTTATCACGAGATTACAGGTCAAAGTCTCACATTGATGAGGGCGTCCTTCTCCGCCAACATTGCACGGAGTTCAGCAGTCTCTAGGTGACCATCCTGCATGGCTGTGGCGTTCAGTCTCTGTGTGTTTCTGAGCTGCAGCTGCGTGTCTGCCAACTCCTTACGAAGATCCTGCAATTCTGCAGCACGATCATTCAGAGCCTGTAAGTGATGCTCCGCACTCTCCTACAAACACAAACAACAAACATTTTTGAGTGATAGGAAATTGTGCTTATAAGGACACTAATCAAGCATTAGTGTACAAGCGCATTCAAAAAAGTAAAAACTATTTTTATCATTACATCAAATAAAACTATAACAAATGAAATAACAAAAATCAGAACTTGATTCACTAGAATAACTTTAAAATGGATAAAAACAGACTTATTAAAAAATTATAATAATAAAATTTTCCAAATTACTAAAACATTCAAATGAAAATGGAAAAAATATATAAAAATCAATTAAATAAAATTTTAAAAACCTAATTAAAAGGATAGTTCAACCAAAAATGAAATCTACCCCATGATTTACTCACCCTCAAGCCATCCTAGATGTATATGTTTTAATTCTTTCAGACGCATACAATCTAAGCTTTCAATAATGGGGCCATTTTCATTTTTGGATGAACTATCCCTTTAAATGTGAAATTAATTAAAAAATGAATATAAACATGTAAATTTACAAAACTATAATAGTATCTCAATGATAGTAAAATAATACTGGTATTCAGTACCTTCAGAAGCTGGTCTTTGCTGCTAATGTTGGCCAGCAGGTTTTCTACAGCGGTTTGGTTCTCGGTCACTAGCCTCTCTCTGTCCTTTACCGCCTCTGACATCATCGCCTCTGTGACCTTTAACCTCTGACTCATCTGCTCTGCGAGGTCACGACCCTGAGACTCTGATTGGTTCAGAACCCTATTGGCCATCTCCTGCAAAGAGAGGAAAAAACACTTTCACATCAACTAAATTCTGACTCGCGCCTGCACCAAAAACTAGAGTGTGTGTATTGTACCTCCATGTCTCTCATTTTGTTGTCTAGTGCTTGCTGTAAGTGCTGTATAATGGCGTCTTTCTCTCTCAGAGCCCTCTGAAGGTTCTGCTCAGTCTCGTCTTTACATCTCTGAAGATTCTTCAGCGAGTTCAACAGCTGCTGCAGCTCGAGATCTCTTTCCTTTATGAGAGCATCAAAACTCTACAAAGAGTCAGAGAAACCATCAGTATATGATTCAACATTATTACAGTAGCATGCGGAAGTTTAGGAACCCCTTGCAGAATCTGTGAAAATGTGAATAATTTTAACAAAATAAGAGAGATCATACTAAATGCATGTTATTTTTTTATTTAGTACTGTCCTGAGTAAGATATTGTACATAAAAGATGTTTGCATTTAGTCCACAGCACAAAAAAAATTGCTGATATTATTAAAATAACCCCATTCAAAAGTTTGGGAACCCTTGGTTCTTAATACTGTGTTCTGTTACCTGGATGATCCACGACTGTCTTTCTGTCTTGTGATGGTTGTGCATGAGTCTCTTGTTTGTTCTGAACAGTTAAACTGAGAAAAATCTTTAAGGTCCTGCAGATTCTTCAGTTTTTCAGCATCTTTGCATATTTGAACCCTTTCCAGCAATGACTGTATGATTTTGAGATACATCTTATCACACTGAGGACAAATGAGGGACTCAAACACAACTATCAAAAAAGGTTAAAAAGTTCACTGATGCTCCAGAAGGAAACGAGATGCATTAAGAGCATTAAGAGCATTAAGAACACGTCCATATTTTTCTTATTTTGTTGAAATATATATATTTTTCCATTTAGTTCTGCCCTTCATAAGCAACAGAAGAAACTTGTATGTTTCCCGGAACACAAATTAAGTACAATTTACCTTGATCAATTTACCCCACAACCCCCCCCCCCCCCCCCCGCTCTTAATGCATCTCGTTTCCTTCAGGAGCATCAGTGAATGTTTGAACCTTTTTTAATTTTCATTAAGCAAATTTTTTTGTGGTGGACTAAATGAAAACATCTTTTATGTAAAATATCTTACTCAGGACAGTACTAAATAAAAAAATAACATGCATTTAGTATGATCTCTCTTATTTTTTGAAAATTATTCACATTTTCACAGATTCTGCAAGGGGTTCCTAAACTTCTGCATGCCACTGTACATAAAAAAAACCTTTAATGTGAAGAAATTAAAAATTTACCAATGCAAATGATCTCTTCATCAAATTAATACACACTCTTACATTAACAGTCTCCTCGTTGTGTGAGAGCAGATTGTTGAGATGCTCCAAATCTCTTTCTTTCTCTCTCAAGCTCAGCTGCAGCAAATGGATCTCATTTTCTTTCTCCTCCACGGCTGCAAACTTCTCATCCAAGGCCTTCTGCTCACAGACAATGAAGCAGACAAAAAACTCAAGTGATCAATATTTATGACATCTGGACGGACAACTGTGCTCAGCATTTTGCTTACACAAACAAAGAAGCACAAATCACTGACATAGGGCCATCTACCCGGATTCATCATCTGAAGCAGGTTGTTTCTGGCACTGCATAAATACAGAATAAAATAAAGGAAGAGCCACAGACCTCAAGTGCTTTCTCTTTCTCCTTCAGTCTTGCTCTCAGTTTGGCTACTATGGGATCACCTTCCTCTTGGGTTTTGTTCTTCTCCAGATCTTTAACCATGTTCATATAGTGCTGAAAAAACAGGAATGAGTAAACTAGCACGAGGTGTTGAGTGTAAGCTGTGTGTGTTTGTGTGTGTGTACCTGTAGCTGCTGGTCTTTATGATTCAGGCTGGCTGTGAGTCGTTCTATGGCATTCTGTAGTTTCTGTTCAGCAGCACGGTTTTGTTCTAGCTGTTCTCGACGCTGCTGTTCTAGAGTGTTCTCTCTGTCAGACAGAGCACCATTTAGTTTCTTCAACTGGTTCTGAAGATCCTGCAGTTAACAAGCGAAAATAAAAAATAAAAATTATGAAAATGAATGAATTATTATTATTGTTAAAAATGATTAGTTCAACATTTGGTTCATCAGAGTATTTTAATTAATGAACCATGCAATTTTCCAATACATATTTTAAATACTGCTGTTTATTGCAATGCTTTTTGAAATAAAGAAAGACTTTTTTGTTTCTGCATGCGTGTCAGTACTACTCACGTTAATGGTCTTGTCTCCCTTCTTCTTCTGTTGCTGTAGCTGCTCCAGCTCTTGTTCCAGTTCTAGTTTGGCTTGCTGAAGAAGGCACAGTTCTGAATCTCTGCTGCCGAGCACACGTTGCAGCCTCTGGGCTTCCAGCAGTGAAGAGCGAGCCTCTGCCTGGAGCCGTGACAATTCAGCCTGCTGCTCCAGGAAAAGAGACTGCTGGTCTTCAGCCCCCTGGAAAACACAGAAGAAAGTAATGCAAATCCTTCACCAACCTCCTATATGTGTGATGAGGAGCAACTAAATAGCTCCAGCTGTCAATCAGCTGAAATGTGCACAACCACACATACCTGATATTTCTGTAGTTTGGCTTTATGAAGGGCCTCTCGAGCCTTAGCCAGAGCCTGATCCTTCTCTTCAAGATCACCAGATAGATCCTCAATCTGAAGAGAAAGAGACATAATAATAATAAAATTACATTTTATGGTAGTTTTTGTCATCACAATAATTCACTGCTCTAAATAAAATCTAGTTTTAATGAAAAAACATTACACTATAAAAATGATATCTTAAATTTAAAGCCAACTTTAGATATAAAAAAAATAAATCGCCAATAAAAAAGCTTTCAAAATCTGCATTACAGAACAATTTTTAAATAATTTGTATGTTTTCCTCTATATTGCCAGCTTGATTTAATTCTAATAATAAAAGAAAGAGTAATAAATAAATAAATAATCAGTTTTAAAGTTTGACTGGGTCACACCTCTTTCTCCTTCTCTTTGAGAACCAGACTGAGGCCCTGGATGGTTTTGTCTCGTTTCAGAGAGTTCTTCTTCTCCGCAGCCAGTTTGATCTCTCTCTCTTCCAGCTCATCAGAAAGAGCCTAAAACACAAAGAGGACTTTAATGCACAACTTTTGCTGTTAATTTAATGTCATTGTTGATGTCATGTTTCATTTGTTCAAATGTTATGGTTTCATACAATTGTTAAGATTAATGACATTAGTTGAGGGATCATGTGTGCATAAAATTCATTTCTAAAAAGTGTCATTTTTTATTTCATTATCATGGAGATACTTTTATAGTTATAGTTTTTATCAAATGAGGTTTTCTTTAAAATATTTTCTGTTTTCATTTTAATTTTGGTTAAAAGTTCTAAAAATTTTGTCAGTTTTTGTCTTTAACTGAAATAAAAATAAATGTATAAAAATGAATATATATATATATATATATATATATATATTTATTTAAATTAAATAATATTAAATTTATATATATATATATATATATATATATATATATATATATATATATATATATATATATATATATATATATATAAAAATTTAAATTAAATAATATTAAATTTATGCATTTAGCAGACGCTTTTATCCAAAGCGACTTACAGTGCATTCAGACTATCAATTTTTACCTATCATGTGTTCCCGGGTATTCGAACCCCCAACCTTGCTCATGATAACGCAATGCTCTACCAATTGAGCTACAGGATATAAGTATATTATTTCAAGTAACTAAATCATTTTTCATAGTTTTAGTTAACTACAATAACAGTATTTACCTTCATTTCTCTCTCTGTTTCTTCTAGTGTGTGTTTAAGGGTCTGGTTGCTGTTCTTGGACGCGTTCAGTTCTTCTGTCAGCTGTCTTGTTTTCTGCTCCAATCTGCTCCGTTCATTCAGTCTTTCAACAAACTCCTGCAACAAACAAAACATGCATTTAACTTGCAGCTAAAAAACTGTTAAGCATTGGCCTAATGTGCTCTGTATAATTTGAGAAAGAGGAAGGTGTACCTCCTGTTTAGGAGGTGTGTATTCATCATTAAAATCCTCCTCCAGCTCTCTCAGAGCTTTCTCTAGCTTTGATTTGCGAGACACACCTTTGTGGGCGCTTCCATGTGTTTAATGTGGATTTGTTAGTTCTGGAATCTTGCTACTGTTACATCGTGGGATGGGCCGCACTCCTTGCACACTCTTCAAGAGCTGCAATATATCAAAAATCAGCAAGGTCGTTTCTATGGTTGCATGGAATTGAGCCTCTAAGAGGGCGTGTCTGTCTGAGGGGTGAGGCACTGATGAGGGCGTGGTCATACTGCTCCAGGGCCACTGAATGGAGGGAAGTGGACTGTGAAAATTAAAGCGCTCTTCTTATTTACGACATCCAAGTAGTCTCCACTAAGAGAGCGAGGTCAGGTTACCGGCACAACAGTGGTTTGACGTGAAGATAGATTTAATTTTGAACGTTCTGTTCTTGTTTTACTAAGCAGCTCGAAGCTCACACACCTCCTCAATCGACCTTTAAACTTCTCTTGTTGGCCATCACCACCTGAATTCACAGAAACAAGCCCTTGACTTCTTCTCAGGGTTTCCTGGACACTGGCAATCCGTGTTTGGTGCTGCTTTGGTTGAACTGGTTGAGGTCGCCGAATGCATTGCAGCTGCTCTGGACTATTTAAGCTTGCTCCAATCTGAATTTCCTGTTTAAGAGGTATGTTTCCACCTAGTTTGGACGGGTTATGTTGTCTGTATTTGTGTGTGATTTGAGCTTTCAGTCTATCTCTCTCATTCTGCAGCCGCTGCAGCTGAGCAGCATGCATTTCCTGCAGCTGTCCAATAGAGACATCGCATTGCACGACGCGCTCGAGTAAAAACACGCATTTCCCACAGAGAAACTCGCTGCAGCCGATACATGCGAAAGGATGACCGCCAACCTCAGACGGCCACATGCGCTGACCAACCAGCGACACTGACCGCCCTGCACGCACACGGCACTTACACGGCATGGGTCACGCATGTTCATCAGACTAATACTACAATCCTGCTATCCATATGCCTCAGTGTCTTTTGGTGCGTCTTGCTCTGCACTGAATCTGAACTGAAATCAGGACCCTGAGATATTTGTTTTTAATGTTTGATTTCCATGTGCAACAGTCACAGACTGTGGTCAACCTGCTAATCCAGCTTAGCACATAGCCCTTCGACTGGGTTCTCACACTCTTTGAGCTTTACTGTCATTTTTAATTACAGGATTTGTTCTCATATTTTTTAGGAATTACTTAGATGACTCAGGGACCAAGCTTTTAAATGAAAATATGTAAACTATTATGCTTATAAATGCACAAAGAAAAATGAAATCCAAATCAGCCTTCAATTGCTTCAAGTCCCTTTCTGCCTTTACAACCATTTTTGTCTTGTATAAACGAGCCGCCCAATGAATCACACAGGTCAATATCATAATGCTGGCTAAATATTACTCTATACAAGTACTTACGAAGAGGAATATTCTGGTGACACAATGGAAACAGCTGTCTGCTTACCTCTTCGTCTCTTTCTGCACTTTCTCTCCCACGGTCTAGCTCTTCCCTAAGAGCCTGTAAAAATAAACAAATCATCATTACTCAGTGTTTCCTCATGTGTGTAACAGATAGCACAAAACTTGATATATGAAAGCTATTGCCAGATTTACACTGCATAGGAGACACAGAAGCGTTAATGAACTGGCAAATAGGCATATTTACACATACTGTGAAATGAGATAACATTAATGCATTTACAGAGCAATTTCAAGTGTATACTTTTATTCTAGAGCCTGAAGTGAATCAGGGCAGGTATATTTAGTCTGGCTTTTATGCAGCATTAGGAATCTTGAGCAGGCACAGAGCAGCCATAACTCAGCTATGAAAAGAGACCTTAAGAGATCAACCTGTAGCTGACTGTCTTTTTGGCCAATAAGGGAGTTCAGCTGTGCCATCTGCTCTGCCTTTGGAAGGTTCGGGTCATTCCTCCGAAGCTCTCCAATCATGCCATCTTGATTCTTGAGTGAAACCCGCAGCTGCTCAATAACACTGTGGAAATCATATCAGTAATATGTTGATAGTAACACTTTGTTCGTGTAAATTGATGTTTCAGTATTTTAATTTCTTTTATAATCACCTCTCCTTTTCCTGAAGGACCTGCTGGAGCTCTCTGACCCGTTCAGGGGTGGAACCAGAATCAGCTGAGGGCCCTGATTGGTTGGCGGCTTGCAGCTCTTTCTCCAATCCAAGATTCTTCAGCTTCTCCTGTTCAGCTATGGTGGCCATGCTTTCCAGTTCCTTTTGGGCAGCTTGCAGAGACTTAAGAGAAAGAGAAAGCAATGACTAAAGACACTCTTCAAGAAAACACATTCTCAAACATTAGTTATAAACATTGTGGGGTTTGTTTTACCTCCTCGAGTTGTTGAATCCGAGCGCTGAAAGCTTCTCTGAGTGAGTCCATTTCTCTCTGCATCTTCTCTCTGCCATTATCAACACCTCGATTGACTAAACTCTCTAATGCTTTCCTACACACACAAACACACCATTTTGATTGGTTTCTTACATCCAACGCCTTCTACAGGTGTTTAATTGTAAATATTTTACCTGAAAGCACAATGACCAGGTGTTATTACTCATTACCAGTGTTAATTGCATCACTGAAAAATGTAAGACATTTGTCGCTTATTACTTTTTTTAAATGTTCGAAAATTTGGGTCTGTAGTTTTACAGGTTTTTATCACTTTACACATTACTGTCAATAAAACCATTATTTTTAGTATTATAAGCCATATCAGGCAAATAGAATGACATTTTTTTTTTAAATATAGATTTTTTTGTCCCACTTAGTGCAAAATATTGCCACCAAGTAATGAATTCCCAGCCAGTCAGAACAATTTCATGTTCTATGGGTGGAGCTACACTTTAAAACTGTCAAATAGAAATAAAAACAGAAATCAAGAGATAAAATGTAGCACTTGTTTCAACAAACAAGCATCAAGTTGAACAAGGAAGAAACAGGGTTTATTGCTTGATGCTCTGTACTAATTACTCACATCGTACCAATAATTAGTAGAAATAGGAAGTAAACATGTGGGCAGGACTTACGATGCGGACACAAGCAGTTCTTTTTTCTCAGCCAGATCTCGTTTCATTGACTCCACCTCCACCTTCAGCTCAATGTTCTACACACACAGACAAGCAAGACAAGTTACTAACAATAAAAAAAATCATCAAGCACAAAACCATTGCTTGCTTTTATATGCAGGAATGAAGAATTTCATGTTTGTGACCGTGTGTGTCTGTCACCGTTTTGTAAATGTCCTCCGTGGAGTCGTCACATTTTTGCTGCACATGTTCTTCCAGAAAATAGATCCTGAGCTTCAGGTTGAAGTTTTCCTTCTTCAGAGCTGTGATTTGCTGCAGCATGAACCATATAAATTATTCCAAAATACTCTTTATTAACACACAGACAACAGACCCTGCACAGGGAGTTTGATTGACAGGCGATCTGACCAATCATAATGCCAAATCTGACATGTGGTGTGATGTATTTTTCACTGCGTCAGAACATGATGTGAGTGTGCCGTGACTTGTCAGATACAGCAACAGTAATGATTTGTGCGAAGGGTCAATTATAAACAAGGAGAAAATATACCTGAATCTTCTATTTAAGCAATATGTGTGGAATATTTTAAGAAACAAATAGAAACTTCCACCGTTATTTACAGAAAACAGAAGATTTCCTGTGACATTCATGAAAGTTCAGATTCATGAACAAGTGATTCTTTCAGGTTAAATGTTTTAAATGATCCAGTTCACAAAACCAGATTGAACGATTCATTCACAGACAGGAAAAACCCTTCTTCATTTCGGTTGAACTGTCCTTCGTACTGAAATGTTTCTGAATATTCAGTTCTTCCTCATTACAATATTCAGACTCATTCATGAATAATCAGGAGCAAAGCTGTTCTCCAAATAACTGAAAGAGAGATGGGGAGGGAGGAGACAAGAGCTAAAAGAGAAGCAGAGCGACTATAACAGGATGTGTGGGTCAGTGATGAGGGTTGGCATGAGTGTGTGTGTGTGTGTGTGTGTGTGTGTGTGTGTGTGTGTGTGTGTGTGTGTAAGAGAGGCTGGCAGGCAGTGTACTGTGCATCATTGTACTCCAAGCGTTTTTCACTTCAACATCTGGGGCAGAAAGAGGGGGAAGGGAAAGAAAGATATAGAAATGGGACAAGAGAGTCTGGAAGAACCACAAATACCCCAGTGATGGGCAACTGTACCTTCCTTTGAAAAATCTCTGTTTTTCAACAGAACACAAACACACTTTCTCTCATACACACATAAACACAGAAGTGAAGTTCATGAAGGCTAAAAAAAATTTGCTGAAAATTTACTCAAAAATCGAGTTTTCAACTGTTTTCAAAAATGAGTTTTTTTCTTCATCGAAAAAAAAATATTTGAAGAAATTCAGTATTGCATCACTTGCTCACCAATGGATCCTCTGCAGTGAATGGGTGCCGTCAGAATGAGAGTCCAAACAGCTGATAAAAACATCACAATAATCCACACCACTCCAGTCCATCAGTTAACATCTTGTGAAACCAAAGCCTGCGTGTTTGTAATAAACTCTGTTGTTGACTTTTGATGTGAGAGGACAGCAGGGTTATTATGGAGCATGGATTCTGGTGTTTTGTCCAGAAGCCACAGCTTATTGGATTTGATTCTTACTAACATCCAGTATTTCACTTCACAAGACATTGATTGATGGACTGGTGTGAATTAGTGTGATGTTTTATCAGCTGTTTGGACTCGCATCCTGATGGCACCCATTCACTGCAGAGGATCCATTGGCAAGCAAGTGATGGAATGCTACATTTCTCCAAATCTGTTCCCATGTTAAAAAAGCAAAAAGTATATCTTGGATGGCCTGAGGGTAAGTAGCTCATAATAAAACTAATTGTAACGGTTTCGTTTCGAATAAATAAACAAAAAACATCAAGGAATTAGGGCTGGACGATTAATCGAAAAGTAATCGAAACCGAAATTTAGAACCTCTAACCGACGTAATTTTCCAATGTCGGTTATTTCGGTTATTTCCTGTTAATACAACCCCCTTAAAAGCGTGTGTAGCCACATAATTCTGCCAGTCAGTGGCATAAAAGCAAAACACGGAGGTGAACGCCGGTTCAACACATAGTGACGGCGCGCGAGCGGTGAGCCTTGAGTCTTCACTAAACTTTGTCAGTTGCATTTGTTTTATGGTTTGGACGTTCAAGCGATTAGACGATCGGATGTGTATTATTATACCGAGCTACCATGTTCACGCAGCTGCATTGTGGCATGAAAACTCATAGCTGTGAAGATCACATGCACAGAGGAACGCAGATGTCAGCGCTGTCCTGTGATTTATCACTAAAGTATCTTAGAATCTCGAAACGTATTATAGCATATTTTTCTACTTTTGAAGGAACTAGGCTATTTACAACCCCCAGCTTCACAATAATATAGAGACGATGTGACTAATTCACACACGCAATCACTCGTACTGGTACTGTTTACCTTTAATATTTATCTCTTACACTGAGCAATAATATGTAAGAAATGTTACGAACATAGATAAAATAACTGCTGATAGTGAGCTATGATCGCTCTTTCAATAGGAAAAAATATCTCACCCTTAATAGTCGATCTCAACCGTCTGGCTGAGGCCAGTCTAAAAAGATGCTCAGGACAGTTGACAGAACACTGATGCGTGTCGTCATGAAAGCGTATCATTTGCCACTTGCAAATGTAACCATTCAAAAGACTTTAAAAAAGCATTCAAACACAAAATGCGGAAAAGCTGAACTGAGTAGCTGGTTACTCGCGCGCTGTGCTCGGTGCGCACGCGGAGAGAGACAGCAACACTGAACCGACCTCTCGTTTGCAAAGTTCTCCTTTAAGTTCCTCCTGCACCTCAACGAACAAAAACAACTCGCAGTTTAAACAAACAGAAAAGGATGTGTAAGAGCCCACTTCAGCACCGCGGTGTTCTGGTGTGCAGGCTCACGCAGAGAGAGGCGTCTCAAAACACTTGAACACCGAATTTGTCTGTTTTTGCTCTTGTACCGACAAATACATAAAAAATATGTGAAAATACCCGTCTTGGATAGTATGTTCGAAAAAAACTGTCAGTTATGTCTTAAGTTAAAGTAAACAGTTGAGAAAAAAATCGTATGTGTATTATATTGGATGCATTCATTGACTCTTAAAGTGACCGCGCCTAATATGGCTTGGGCATGTTGATGAACAAATAAACAGAACGAACATAGAAATTAACCCTAAATCAGGTAACGTGAACTGGGAGTCACAACTCATAAAATCCAAAATATATCAAATATTTCAAAAATTGTTTTGGATATGTTTTACTTAAGCTCAGATGATATAAAAAATAACATTAAAATATTTTTTGCCTATCATTTTCCACTCTTGCCTGTTTAAAGGTTAAACTCTTAAAAAGGCTGTCTAGGTAAAAAAAAAAAAAAAAGTTCACCAGGTCTCTCTCTCTCATTATAAGAAATCAAACAAAAGCAAACATTCTGACATTATTGTACTTACATTCTCGTAATCTTTCATAGTCAGAGCTTTGGCTGGAGACATCCTCTGCCCTGGAAACAGAGATGCTGCAGACAACAAGACAACAGATGAACAAATGAACAACAAACAGGCTTCTGTTCACTCCAAAACTGATCACTTGTGCCACCCTTTGAGGCTTTGATGAGAATCTGATTAAGACCATGTGGTTTGATACAAAAGGACAGACTTCAGAGAGAAAAACAACAAGTGTGTCAGATTGTGCATCTTCACTACAGAGTTAAAGGTAAAAGGCTGGAGGGAAGAACAAAATGTAACACTTCATCTTGTTTCTTTGCATAAACAGTCTCTATAATTCAACAGAGGCTATAAATGTGCTTAAGTAAACAGATCTACATCCTTTTAAGTGTATATATGAATGTATAGGCTTATATAGAGTTGAACTTTATGCATATATAATTTTGTGTCAGTAAATATTGAGAGATTGAATTTGAACCGATTTTGTCATGCATCGTGTCATACTGAATTGTGACATCGAGATCTGTATATAATGCATCATGAGGTAGTTAGTGATTCTCAGCTCTAGCCATGCGGCACTCAAAGGATTATATTACAAGACATGAGATTGTTTGTACCTGTCATGTCATTCATGCTGAAGTCGCCGCTGTTCAGAGACTCTGGCAGCCGAGAGATGCTGCAACATAAACACAAACACACACACAACACAAAGAGCCAAACAGAAGTTTAAACACACATACACAACTGCATAAACTGCAACAAAAGCCCAAAAGTGTCAGCGTTCATCCATGAAGCAGGTGCAAATATCCAGCAGTTATACTTAACACTACAGCGTCTTTTCTACTTAACTATGAAGCTCAAGGAAACACATAAAAACATTGAGAGGATGGACAATGCATATGACTGTGGACGCTTTTCATAACCCAACCTCAGGGCAGGAGCAGCTGTGTGTGTGCTTTCATAACCATTTTAAAGAACAGCACTGGATACAAGCGAGAACATGTAGGCTGTCAGAAACTAATGTGAATGTACAGCTTTCAGCATGTTTATGTTGTGTTTGTGTGTATTTGCTGCAACTATTGGCTTCATAACAAGTTCAGTCCCCTTTGCTCCTCTGACAGTCAGCCAGACTTACTGCAAGACCGCTGGGACACTGGACTTACATAACACTGAGCAGCTGTCAAACAGAACAGCCTCTAATTTCAGACCAATTTATAAGCCTATATTTGAAATTAGTATTTCGTTTTTGCTGATTTATGTCATTTTATTTGAAAGTAGCCGATTTCAAATTCTTACATTTGATAGTATAATTTTCACAATCTAACTTGCCAATGCATATGATTTCAAATATTCTGAGTAAAATAATATTAATAAAAAAAGAATGAGTTCATTCATTTTAATTCATACATTTGATTTGTTATAACTAAGTTTGATTATACAATTTATATATCATAAATAACCTTGCTTGTTTGTTTTTCAAATACTAGAGTGAAGAACTCATATTTAGAATTTTTTGTTTTTATCTTACATTTTCCATTTACATTGCAATTTTAGTTTTATCAGTTTTCAGTTGATGTCTACATGGTTTGTATATCAAGTTAAACTTAATGATAATAAGAAATGTTGCTTAGGCAACTAGCTGAAATAAACTTCTTTTTGTAAGTAACAAAATGTTTAATCATGGTTAAAACAGATACTGACCGACATAAATATTTTGAGATTCAATGTTACCTTAAAATCTATATAAGATACTTTTATTTGGATGTTTTCCTTTTATATTTTCCATTTTAGTCAGTTTTAGTAATCTCTCCTGTGGTTTTGAAATTAATTTTATGTCTGTACTATGTTTATACATTTTATTTCAGTTTTAGATATTTTATTATATCAAGTTCTAGCTTGGCAAACAGCATTCATGTAGAGACAATAACAGGTGCAACTTTGCTCAACAACAATGTAAACGTCAGTGTCACTGTCACCACTATTGTTCATCTGTTTATTTTAATCTACAGAATGGAGCCAAACAGATACAAAGCCCTCAATACATCACAGCCAAACAACTTCCTCTTCTCACGTTTTCCTGCACTGTTCGCATTGTGCTAGCCACAGGAAGACACACACAAACTATTATATAACTGCCTCATGGATTCACATACAAGTTAGTCTCAGAAATGTATTTAAATTGGATAAAAGCTCCTCTCAGATGGCTGACTGCTATCAGCTTTCGTCTTGTGTTTCCCCACAGGCTCAGCACCTGCTTCATAAAGGTGACACTGTAATGACATGACCATCAGGAGCACAGACAATCTCTAACTTGACCATCAAAGCCGAGAGTCCTTCAACTCCTGCCATTTAGAGACCTTCTGAACTTGACAAAGTCGGAGCTCTGAAATAAAGCAATGATCTACAAATACACAACCACATATCTACAGCACTAACCCTACACACAAGAGTTACAGTATTATAACCTACCTACTGCATCAGTCCTTCATGTTCACATGGCCAAATAAAGGTAAAATACAGAGATCAATGCGTCAGATAATAAACAGGAGCTCTATTCCACTATGTGCCGTTTCCAGGAAGGAAGTAATGTGTTTTCTGCTTTGAAAGCGCATGATCAACACATAACAGCAGCTGGAGATTCTCTCAGTCTGTCTGTCATCCTCATTGCTCAACAACACATCTGAAGCCACTTTAGAAACTGAAACTGAATGTTGAGACTTTCTGTGCAATTAATGCATTGCTCTAATAAGCTGGGCTAGGTTTAATAATTCTAATAATAATATTCTAGTCTGGTCTGCATTCATTGCATAAGACATTATTTAGACCAACTGCTTTTTAATTTAAAGCATGCACTTTTGTTATTGCATGCAAATACATTTATTTAAATGCATGCCACATCCAGACAGCTATAAAAAAATATATGTTGTTAATATAATAATTTAATGACCACTGTCTGATCACGGTTTGTGAATGTACAGACTGTCCAAATAATTTCCCCCAAACGCTTATCTGACTCCTGGACGCAGTCAACAATGTCATCCTGTGCCCAGATGCTTGACAGATCGAGTCCCTGCTATATTTAACTAAGTTATGTTTTTAACACGAAGGCTGTGAAACTTCAACTCCACACACATGATCAACAGCATGATAATAATAATAATAATAATACCACAAAAGCTGCATTCAGACTTCGGATTCAATCAAAACAGAACATACCAATGCAAAATAATAAACATTCTATTAGAAGCACGTCGATTAATGAACTGAAACTGAATAAAAACCAATTAAATTAACAGACTTTCAAAAACTCGTCTCTGCAGCTGTCAAGAACTCATAAGTTAACTGTCAAGACGGATGAAAGAGAATAACAAAACGTCACATATCAAACATTTTTAAATTCTAATGTTGAAAAATACATTTGAAACATTTGGTAGGAGCTATTTTCGTGCTTATTTTAAATGTTTTCTCCCCGCATGCTAACAAGCTAAAGATGCCGCTTGACAGACTGACAGAAATTAAAAAATTAAGGCTTCACCTCAGATTGATGTCAAACGGCAGCGTTTGATCCTCGCCGACCAAGGAATCCATTATGTATCAAAATACGATTGTTGTGATGTATCCGTGAACATTTATCTCAAAACATGATGTCCGTTGTGTTATTTTTGCACTGTGAGCGGTAAATTATGAATGTAATTTTAAAGAAGACGTTGGAACCGCCATTTTAAAATACGTGACGTCATCGTGCGAGCACGCGCAAAGAAGTTGGACTGTTATTATCCAGAGAAGTGAATGATGAATGAAATGCTGTCGAATTATGCATGGATTGGAATAACTTTTTAATCATCCATTAATAAGACATAGTCTGTTGAATTTAGTTGTACAAGCCTAGTGACATTTTATTACATTAATTGTAGAATATGTGAATATAACACATTTATTGCATTTTTAATAAAAGAGCAATATCATTTAAAACATAAAAAAAACATTAAAAAAGTCTGTTTCATTTTGGATATATATTATTTAATTTTCATGTTTGTACATAAAATACCTGTACACACAAATCTCATTTATTGTGTATTTTGTATATTGTGTGTGTGTGTACGTATATATATGTGTGTGTGTGTGTGTGTGTGTGTGTGTATGTTGTTATTTCCTATTTGTCTTTTTTTATTATCTGTCTTGATATTGTTTTATTGTCTTGTCACTGTTCTGATTCTGATATTAGCAGCAAATGTCTTTTTTTGTAAATAGGCCATCTACTGCCATCTGCTGACAAGAGACACTTAATACAGAATCAGAGGAACTTTAATGGCAATAAGAAAACGATGGAAATAAGTTTTGTTTTTTTTGGTTTACAAACAAAAAAATGTTTGTAAACCACCGAGTGAGTTCGGTTCGAAATGAAACCATATTTAAATGCATAAATTAACATTTTACAGACAATTTTGGCATACAAGGATATTCTCAAAGAGAAGAATTTTTGACCCATAACTGTGTATTTCAACATTTAAGCACAAGGGGCAAACAGTTTACTGTTTACTGCACACATTTACCTGAATTAATTCTGCCCCACTGTTTAATGCTTTTTGCAAAACTCTAAACACATTCTCACTCACTTAAACACTTATCACACTGTGATGCATTTGTGCTGCAAAATGCTAAAAACAAGCAGCAAAAGATCAACACAACTAGTTTTTCTCGATTGCTAACACTAACTGATTTGTGTCATCACAATTTTCCAAACCAATGTGTTCTCATTTAGAAAACACAAACACACAATATAACTACCTCAAGAATCACAAAATGAACTCAGACAGCACACATTTATTCATGTGTAGCATCAAGTAGCAAAACTGATGAAACACAGGTCAGAATCTCAGGATGATATAAAAAACGGAGCACAGGGGATTATCTGATTTGGAAAATGAATCCTACTAGTGGGAGACATTTATTCTTGATGAAATACACAGCGCTAGTTGATGTTCTTGTGCATGAGGACAGCTGGCCTACAGGCTTTCAACACTACAGATAAAATATAATGACAGAACAACAGCAGTACTTCAGATGAAAGAACTTTGACTTTTTATGTAAATGTACAGTAAATACTGAAACACATGCTGTACACCCTCAAACTCATAACTGCTGAACTGATTTGTAGCCAAGTACTCTATTCTTACATGTACTGTGTTTTTGCAGGACTAAGAGATGACTTTATATTCTGTTGTGTTCATATGCAATTCTTTGGTATTTGACATTTTCCTTTCTAGTCCTTTTCATCTACTGTACTGTAAGATCTCTTTACAGCAGGTGTAATGAAAATTATATTTTCTTACTGTAAAGCTTGTTGTTGAATTTCACCGTATTGCTATATTTCACTGTAATCTGCTATATTTACTGTAACATGTAAGTGCTCTAATTATGTTGGATACTGTAATAGACATTGAGCTGTAAAATGATACCTGATTGCCAAAAGAAGGTTTTTGCAACAGTGTTATGAATTGATCTAATTAGTGTGTAAGACTATGTTGTTGTGTGTGTTTTTCTGAGGGCTTGTGTGTCATGTCTGAGCGCAAAGTTTTTAGTTTTTTTTTTTTCAGCAAGATTGATAGCTTTGAGTGGAGAGCTTCATTTTGACCTGAAAATAGGAAGTATTGGGAATTGAGTGAGAAGTTATGGATTTGTGTTTAGAGTTTCGAGAAAAGGAGTCACAATTTCAAGAAATGTTTTTAAGCAATCAAGAAAATCCTTTACACACAACAATTCAACATTGTTCACACTTGTTTCTAATGGTGTGCTCAAACCAACTGTGAGTGCACAAGTGGCACAGGTGACTGAATCATCATATGAACAATACATGGAAACAATCTAAGAAGGAAGTGGAGGAAGCATACATGTACATGTAAGAAGTGGAGGATGAGGAGGAATTGGATGAGGAGAGAAAGAGTAAGGTTTAGAGATTGTTATCAAGGCTGGATTTGTAAGACTAGAGTTTTTTTTTAATCTTTTTCTAGCAAAAAAGACAACAGTCCTCAGGACAGCACAAAGACATGATGCTGAGACTATAAGAGAATAAATCTTTCATTGACTGTGTACTATAAAATGCTATTCATTTAGAGTTTTATTTTACCTTTTTGGCCTTTGCGGTTGGACTGCAGTATTTTTGCAGTATCCAAGTGCTGAATATGTACAAACATTCAGTACTATTCAATATTCAGCACCACACTATTCTTGCCGTACATATATAGTAGATAATCACCAAACTAATGTTTGTTTTCTTTTGTTTGTGTTTACAGTATTGCAAAATGTTTACTTTATACAATAAAGTTTTTTGTAACTACATGCACTGGTCATTGCATTCTCCATTTTTGATGTAGTGTCTAATGAATGATCTGTAGTGTGTATATTACTGGATAATGTGTGATTCGAAAGCTTTGTTTGACTTTGAGCACAAGTGAAATGGTTTTGAAGTGCTTGTTTGATTTTGCCAGATAAGTCAGGGGTTCTGTGAATTTAGTTTGAAGGTTTGGATTTATGTTTAAGGTTTTGAGAAAATGAGTAATGTGTTAATGTGTTTTAGCAATTCAGAAAAACTGTAATAATCAAAATCATATTTACCTTTGATTATAAATAATGTTTTACTTTGATTGGGCTTCATGTCTGAACATGCATACTGCTGATATTCTATTCTTTCAGAGAATACAATAGTCTTAATAATCTTGTATTTTTTATTATTTCAAAATATTTATTTATTTTCAGGATTCCTCAACATTCAGTGCTTTTCCATGCTTATGATTAAAATGTTTACATCATGACTGCAACTGATGCAGCTGCAGAATGTGAAGATCTGCTGGATTCAGTGCAGCAGGATGAAGGAGAGCAGAGAACAGCAGAGGAACAGGAAGCTCTGAGAGACGCTCTGAGCACCGTTACACAGGTTCCCCTCACAACACGAGAAGTTGTCATTAGGTTCTGAATTCACTCCAAAGTCTTGATCACAGGTAGATTTGGATGCACATCCTTTAGTAAAACCCTGCTGACCTATAAAAAAATTGTCAAAACACAAAACAAAACAGAAGTTCACATGACATGCAGAGGTGGTGTGCCACATCTAAATTTGCTTACATTTATGCATTTGGCAGACGCTTTTATATACATACACACACACACACACACACACATATATATTATATATATATATATATATATATATATATATATATATATATATATATACAGTGCTCAGCATAAATGAGTACACCCCCTTTAAAAAGTACAAATTCAATCAGTAGCTCAATGAACAAAAGAACAATTTCCGAACTTTTCACAAGGCTGAGTCTTATTGAACACTTATTTAACTCCATAACATGAAATTAAAGGTTAATAATCTAACTTAGATCACAAAATCTTCAGTTTTACTCAAATTTAAGTGATGGAGTCTTGGTGTTCTTTTTGATGCTGAGTTAAAGTTTGATCAGCATATAAATTCAGTGGTTAGAGGTGGCTTCTTCCAATTAAGGAATATAGCAAAATTGAAACCTTTTTTGTCTTTTAATGATTTGGAAGTTGTTATGCATGCTTTCATTACGTCCAAATTGGATTATTGTAATTCATTGTACTATGGTATTTCTCATGCATCACTTTCACGTCTGCAGTTGGTTCAAAATGCTGCTGCCAGACTATTAACCGGGACTAGGAAATATGAAAGTATAACACCTGTACTAGCATCCCTTCATTGGCTTCCAGTCAAATTTAGGATTAATTATAAGATGTTATTATTTGTTTTTAAGGGCTTAAATGGGATGGCACCAAGTTACATTAGTGAACTTCTTCAGATACATACATCCTCTAGGCCTTTAAGATCTGTACAAAGGTTTCAGCTAACCATTCCTAAGTCTCGACTTAAATCAAAAGGAGACAGGGCCTTTTCTGTTGCAGCTCCTCGTTTATGGAACAGTTTACCCCTCCATGTTAGATCTTGTGCCACCCTGGATGTATTTAAATCTCATTTAAAGACTCATTTCTTCTCTCTTGCATTTGATTGTAATTCATTTGTAAGATATTGTTTTATACTTTGTTTTATAATCTTAGACTATATGTAGTGGGCCGTATGTAAAGCACTTTGGCCAACGTGTGTTGTTTTTAAATGTGCTATATAAATAAATGTGATTGATTGATGTGATTGAAATTAGTTGAAGCAAAAATGAATACACCCCACAACAGAAACTACTAAATCTAGTATTTTGTATGAGCACCATGATTTTTAAGGACAGCACCAAGTCTTCTAGGCATGGAACGAACAAGTTGGCGACGTATTGCAACTTTTTTCCGTTCTTCAAGAATAACCTCTTTTAGAGCCTGGATGCTGGATGGAGAGTGATTCTCAACTTGTCGCTTCAGAATTCCCCACAGGTGTTCGACTGGGTTCAGATCAGGAGACATACTTGGCCATTCAATCACCTTCACCCGGTTCTTCTTCAGAAATGCAACAGTAGCTTTAGATGTGTGTTTTGGATCATTGTCGTGTTGGAAAAGTGCACGACGACCAAGTGCACGGAGTGATGGCAGCATCTTCTCCTTCAGTATAGAGCAGTACATTGTTGAGTTCATGATACCATCAATGAAATGCTGCTCCCCAACAGTAGCAGCACTCATGCAGCCCCACATAAAGACACTGCCACCACCATGTTTCACTGTAGGCACCATGCATTTTTCTTTGAAATCCTCACCTTTACGACGCCATACAGTTTTTAAACCATTAGTTCCAAAAACAGTGATCTTTGTCTCATCACTCCAGAGTATAGAGTCCCAGTAGTCTTCATCTTTTTCAGCATGGGCCCTAGCATATTCTAGTCGTGCTTTTTTGTGCATGGGCTTTAGGAGAGGCTTCCTTCGTGGACGATACCCATGCATGCCATTCCCCTGCAGTGTGCGTCATATGGTGTCACGGGAAACGGTCACTCCAGTTTGGCTTTCTACTGCTTTAGCTAACTGCAGTGAATTTGCATGGCGATTTTCTTCAACCCTTCTCATCAGAAGACACTCCTGTCGAGATGTTAACTTCCGTGGACGGCCTGGACGTCTCTGTAAGATGGTTGCACTTCCATCTTTCTTAAATTTTTGGATCACTTTTGCCACAGTATTTTGACTGATATGTAAAGCTTTGCTGATCTTCTTGTAGCCCTCACCTTTTCTGTGTAAAGAAATTATTTCCTTTCTCAGATTTTGTGACATTTCTCTTCCATGGGGAGCCATTGCTGACAGCATGAAATGGGAAGGGCTTTTCTTTAAGTAATGCCCTTTTATAGTCACCTGTCTGCTGGACACCTCTTAAATGAATCATTAGACTCACCTGTGAGTGCTGTTAATTAGAATTTTGTAGTCTTAAGTGTACAAATGTAGTGGGGTGTACTCATTTATGCTGAGCACTGTATATATATACATACATACATACACACACACACACACACACATACAGTATATATATATATACTAGGGGTGTATACAAGGGGAATATCAAATCATTGTTTTAATGAGTAACACTGAAAAAAAAATTCACTTATGACTGAGATAATCAGGTATTCACTTTTTTCACATGCTTTTGTGAGGAGAATTTTTTTTTTGTTAGTAAAAGAGCAAACTACTACAAACTTTCATTAGGACATTTTTTTACCTTTTGAAGTGAAGCAGTAGTCTTCATTCCCCCAACAACTCAGTGTTTTTAAGCAGTCCTCCCAATCACAAGTATAACATCTCTTTCCATTGGGATTATGGGAGCTCAAATCTGCAAGAAATACTTGTTTATTTATTTATTAATCATAAAATATAACATTGCAATCAAGCGACAAACCTCAGCTGTGGTAATTTCATTAAAGTGCTTTGGAAGAAAAACCTGTCTAAATTTAGCAGAAAAACAGAATTATCATAAATAAGCCTTCCCAAAATAAATACGTTTTTCTTAATGAGACTCTTTAGATATGATCACTGAATCATGCTCTACCAGCTTATAGTGATGCACAACAATATCTAATTGTTACTTAAAGAAAACACGTGACCAAAACCATTCACCTTATTTACACTGTTTATAATTAAACTGTCTTTAGTTTATGATCAAATAAGGTTTAATACCTGGAGCATCTTGTTCGTTGCAGAGGTCGGTGTTGCAGCACTGGACAGCATTTTGTTTTCTCCAGCTGCCTGTGCTAATCGACCGGTTCTTACATTGAAGTGGCTCAGAACAGCTTTTGGAAATGAATTCCAACTTTGTGCCGCCTAAAGAAAAATTAAAAATGAATAATGAGCAGCGGTTCATATAGCAAATTATATTTAATATTTCAGGGAAAAAAGCAATAATATTATTTGGTTACATTTTTTTTTTAAAGTAAGATGTTTGGTATTGTGTGACAAATGTAAAGCCAGCAAATGCCTGTACCAGTAAAATATAAAAGTGAAAGTGCACTTTTTCATACACAACTTACCAATGTATAGTACTGCTTTTGAACTTACACACTTGGCAGGTTCCCTGTAACATGTAGTTGTTGTACACGAACCTCCTTGTTGATTATGGCAGTCATAACAGTCCAGAGAGAATCCTTAAATTACAAAGACAGAGACATTTAGTGATATCTGTATTTATATCACAAAATATATTAAATATGCTGTATGTTTACTGCACCTCCAGTAAGAAGAATGAAAAAAACAATGGAGACTTCCAGATGCATCTTGTGACGGAACAAGAATGAAAAGACAATGTTTCATTTGCCTTTTATGTCTGCTCAAAAATGGGAGGGTTTTGCACACCAGTAGCCCACATCAAAAACAAGACACTGATGCTTGATGTTCTTCACAAACACTCATCTCTACGAGTCTGACTTCTGCAGTGAGCAAATTCGGCATCGTGCCACAAAATTACTGAAATTTCACATTCTCAGTAGAACATCAAACCACAAAAATGTATCATTAATACATATTTTTTTTCATAATATTATATTAAATTTGTTATTATTTAGAAAATTAGTTAAAATTAGCTGGTGAAAATTTTTCTAGTTAGGACACCATACATCCAGTATGAATTATGCCATTATAACAAAAGGAGTAGTAGTAAGACTTGAGACATTTTAAATAAAGATCAATGTTTTACCAAGGTAACGACGATTAAAGATGATAAAGTAAAGATGATTCCCAAAAAGCTATTTACTGCAAGATTTAAGATAAATGACTTTTTTTTTCAAAATTCACAAATTATATATTATTAAACAGAGCAAAACAAAAGTTTAATAAGTAAATAAAACATTCTAAATCTGTCGAATATGACAATATGAAGGCAGCTGGAAATCACCAGTGAACAGTTCCTTTGTGTATTTTGCCCATATAAATGCAACTGACGATCTCAAACTCCTATAATACACACTTCTTCAGCGAGTGTCCATTATAAAACACTTGCAAGACATTCAACCATACTGAAATGTGTTTGTATAAAAAGCTATTGGAGAGTGCACAGACACGGTCAGTTTATTTGCACATTAATAATAACGCGCGTCTTATAATGTACGTATGTCACTGTAACCGTTTTACAATCATCATCCATCAAACGTCACTGGTTTGCTTTATTCAGCCCATACAGACCAGTCCTGGGTTGTGGCTAGAAGGGATATAGCAAAAACCAGAAGCTAACAATACATTTTTTTTTACTTATTAGATTGTGTTTTATTAACGTCTACATGTACCCCAAACCTAAACCTACCGCTTACAATAATGCAAAAATAATTATTGTTGTACAGTGTGAGAAAAATTGTGCTATATCAATGCACCCATGCCCCGTAGTTTTTGCTGTATCCCTTCTATCCTTAACCCTAGTTCCTGACTTCATAATTCTTATTTATAGAGCTGTGTTTGTTCCCAACAATCGCTACATGGGTCAAGGTTAAATATGATGACAAAACCAAGTTATAGCTCATGCTCCCAGTCTTGTGCCCATTTTCGACCCCTTGGCAAATTGCTACCTGATTGGCTAATCCTAACCTCTCCCCCACACCTAACTCTAATACTACAGTGATGGCCAAAAGTTTTGGCAGTGACATACATTTTTTGTAGATTATTTTCCCACATGTGTCTATGGTATACTGAAAAACAATGATAAGCATATAATTGGCAAAAAAAACACGAGTCAATATTTACAGTGTTGACCCTTGTTTTTCATAACCTCTGCTAATCGCTCTGGCATGCTGGATATTGCTTCTAGGCCAAATCCTGACTGATGGTGATCCATTCTTGCCTTATTAGATCTCAGAGTTGATCACAATTTGTGGGCTTCTGCCTGTTCACTCGCCTTTTGAGGACTGACCACAGGTTCTCTATAGGATTGGGATCCAGTGATTTGCCTGGCCACGGATCCAAAATTTCAAAATAATGATCTTTGAGCCACTTCTTTATCATTCTTGCTTTGTGACATGGTGCTCCATCATGCTGGAAAAAGCACAGATCACCAAATTGCTCATGGATCGTTGGAAGAAGCCACTTTTGTAGGTCATTTGATACCATTCTTTATTCCTGGCAGTGTTTTTGGGCAGAATTATGAGAGCCACCTCACACATGGATGGTCTCAGGAGGCTTCACTGTTGGCACAACACAGGACTCATGATAGCATTCATCTTTTCTTCTCCGAACAATCGATTTTCCAGATGCCCCAAACCATCAGAAGGGAGCTTCATCAGAGAAAACAACTTTGCACCAGTCTTCTGCTGTCCAATCCCTGTACTACAAAATTTCAGTCTCGGAGAGAAGTGGCTTCTTTGCTGCCCTTCTTGACACCATGCATTTGTCCAAAAGTCTTGGCCTCACTGTGCGTGCAGATGCTCTTACACCAGCCTGCCGCCATTTTTTAGTTGACTCCTCAGGAGGAGACAGTCCTGACACTTGCTGGAGGTTGATTTCTACAGGCTTTGTTCCTTACCAGTAACCATAGCAACAGTGACCAATGTATAATCAAAGACGTTTTATCACTTTCTGACACAACAAGAGAAAAAACGGGCAACAAGTTCATCTGTTAAACCTTCATTAACGGACAGCAGCTTTTATATTTGGGTGGAGAGCAGAGCACTTGAGTCACACGCAGAACACAAACTGACTAAGCGGCTCCGGTGGAGTCTGGATCTAAAGTTTCACTTGACACTAAGCTTATTTCTCCGTCACTGTAAGTTACTGAAACCACACATGAAAACTCACAACACATGTAAATACTCAAGCATCAGTTGAGCTCCCAGGTGACAGTATTGTTCCTTAATGCTGACACCTGTCACACAAGAAGACTAATACAGAAGTTAATACATTAATGTTAACAAATGACATCTTACTGTAAAGTGTTACCATTAATATTTATTCAAATACTGTTGAAGTTGACATTATTTTCTCTCTTATTTCAAAGAAGCTGCAAGGAAGATGAAGAAAGCCAGAGTCTTGTGCCCTGTTTATTTAGTATCCTTATGTTCGTTGGGTGAAAAATAAAAATTCAATAAACAAAATAAAAAATTATTTGACTGATACCCCCCCCCATTGTTTCTAATATCATTCTTATGTCCACAATAACCGTGATATGAAAAATCTAATACCGTGACAGCCCTAATAAGAAGTCATCAGAAAGTCCCATGACTGAAAAACAAAAACCTGTGTTAAAGTGCAAATGTGGATATATATGTGGTCTGGATATCTGTGTGTGTTTTTAGAAGATTGTGTCTGTGGTTATGTTGGGCTTCACTTAGTAAGAAAAACCAAACGATCTCCTGCCACTGCATATGTACAACAGTTCATGCGGTCATTAGGATTGCTCTTTACATGCAAGTCAGGTATGCAAAATAAACCCTTTATTTTACGGCCTTGATGTGAATTTCAAGTTGTGCAACACCCTTTATGGATGCATAGGAATGAATGAGAAATGCCGTAAGCTGAATCCCAAAAAGTCGCAAAATGTCACAGTGACTTCTCTAATAAAACAAAAACATTTTTGGTGTAAACTCTAAAAATAGTCCAATCCAAAAATATTTTTAAGTGTAAAACATTTTGGAGATTCCTCTAAAATGCTGTTTATTTGAACCAGATTTTACAATCACGTGGTGTAGCATATCTTTTAGACAGTCTCTTGATTTCTGCCTACATAAAATAGAAATGAATCTCGTTTATACTGCATAAAATACATGATATACTGAGGTCAGTTATCACACAAATTAACACTATTTTAATAGTACTTTATCCATCTTTTCAACAATGAGATGGCTCATGCCTACAGAGGAGAACATAAAAAGTACTTTGTAATACATATGTCATAGAACTGACCCTCATATTACAAAATTTATATTTTAGTTTTTTAAATGTAGAGGTTTTTTTTGCCCAAACCAGCTGCTGCATACTCAACTAGATTATCTCACTTACACAGTTCTTCTGGATTGAGTCTGTCTCATTTTGTTCTGTTTCTTCATGTTATTCCAGACAGACTGATGATGATCAGATCAGATCTCTGTGTGGAGCACTGGCTGCTGTCACTGGATTATTTCAATGAATGGCAAAAATAATGTTTGGAAATGTAAACTGATATTTCCTACTGACACACTACAGCAAAATATGGCCATATGGATTACTGTAATTATACATATACTGTTGTTTTTTTTTTTTTTGGAGCTTGTTGGCATAAGCCACCATCCATTTTCATTTTATTGAAAAGGGTAGTTTGGACATCTCCTTACATAACCCACGAAATAAAAAAATTAGGAATGACACAACAGAATTTTTTATTTTGTGAACTATCACTTTAAGTTGTTTGCTGTCTAAATCTGAAAGTTGATTAAGTGTTAATTAATAAAATATTAAATGTTTGCAATATGCATGTAAAACCGACATATTCATGCTCAAATTTTACACATACACCTGGACAACCACTTGATTAGAGACTCTCACGAGTCACACCTCTAATAAATCATGCATGTAAAACTGGGTCACTTGCCTAATGTGACGCAGTAAATGTGGTTAGGTTTTTTTTCCAGCCACAACCCCATCCACACTGTGGTGAAATTATATATATGCATTTACTTTGGGAACGTCCTGAGACTTGCAGATGCATCTCGTAGCGGAACGAGAACAAAAAGACAGTTTGACTTTCACAAACACTCACCTCTACAAATCTGTCTTATGCAGTAAGCAAATGCTGAATTTTGCTTTAAAGGTGCCATCTGTCATGTCTGGCAAAAAAATCAAGTCATACTCCACATTCCATACCAGATGGGGGCAGTATGCCTCAATAAAGTGAATTGGTCTACTCTAGAGTAACAAACGAGAAATGGCATAGTCTCTATGCTCCGCCCCTACCTTCACAACAACCCTAGAGGATAGCCGAAGCCTATAAGACAGCGGTTCTCAATTGCAGTCCTCGCGCCCCACTGCTCTGCACATTTTGAACGTTTCTCTTAGCGCTTCAGACATTTGTTCTATTCGAACATAAGTGCCCTGCGAAGTGGACATCACAGGATATTCAGCCATGATTCCAGTTCGAGGCGAACGTAGCTATATGTTCCAATCAAAGTGCATTGAAGTGTGCAAGACGTGAATTTAAATTGTATCGATTTACAGAGGTATATGATGTCACAGTTGTCCATGTTTAAAGATGCTGCACAGCACAAATCAGTGAATGAATGTTTCGATGTGAGGTAAACTTCAACAGATTTCCCCTGCTCAGGGAGTAGGGAGCAATGAACAATTGGAACACAGTTCATGCACGGAGTTCATTTCTAACGAGCTGATTACCTGAATCAGGTGTGTTAACAAAGAGAAACGTGCAAAATATGCAGAGCAGTGGGGCGCGAGGACTGGAAATGAGAACCGCTGCTATAAGAGGACGTTTTGCCTCCAGAGGAACGTTGGGTGATGTCAAGTGATTTTGAAACATGACATCTTCAAGCTACTCCCCTTCACCTTTACCAGTGAATATGTTCCTATTCGTTTTGTTCATATTACATTTTGAGTTGTATATACACATTATTTGAATTAAATTAATTTGACAGACAGCATTCTGTCAACATCATTGGTCAACATCAGACAGCTGATGTTGACCAAGCTAGCGCCAACCAATGTAACCAGAGCTGCCAACTCTCAAGCATTCACCGTGAGACACACGCAATTGACTCTTTTCACATGCTTTCATGCAACACATCAATTTTCTCACGTACAGAAAAACCACGAAGCAAAGAGGACACAGAGACCAACAGACTAGACAGAGCAGGTTAGTTATGATATAAAAAATGGGTAAGTTATAGCTAGCTAATTACCAAACGCAGCTACGGTTAGCCATCGCTAACATTAGCACGTTTATCGAACAGCCTTCGATACATTTCTATGTTATAACTTCCCGAAAAAAAAATACACAAACATATAAAACCAACTTCTAGCGAAATACTAACAGCATCTAACTTACCAATCCAAAAGAAATGTGGCAAGTTCGGTGTCGAACCTCATTTCTTTCAGGTCCATCAGTTGTCTCCAGCGATTGAAAGCAGTGCCGATGTTTACTCTGGTTCGGCTCCTTTTCTTATCGGATTTGATTTGTGATTCCGAGCGCGGTTGTTTCCCTGTAGCGGGTGGTGGTCTCTTGCCAAGGGCTTCAGTCATCCTTCCGCTCTCTTCCCTGAACTGAAATGAAGTAGTGGGCTGTACTTTCCACACGATTGACATCAGGTTAGATTACGCCCACAAGCCGTGCGAGTTATTCGTGTATTGCAGGTTGGCTGGTGGTTATGTTGCCCGCATACCACCTCCCATGGCCGAAACTGGTATTACGACACCTGTCGGGCCGGGGCTAGTAATGCTAATGCCAATTAAGGTTGATATCTCTGCAGCACTATAACTTGATATTTTTTTAATGACATCATCGCCCTTATTTCTTCTCATTCTTTTGATGCGTGTAGGTCATTTTTTGGATATTTTTACCTCAATTTTTGCACATGGCACCTTTAACTTAATTTAGACACTAAACCCTACAAAGTCTCACAATTTATTTCAGGATGGGATACACTAAGCGTTGAATACTGCTCTGGAGCAGTATTCAAGATATTGTGGATTTAGTGTGCGTTAAGGGCCCTGCGCTTTGTCGTTTGACTGGGACAGTAATGCACACTTCCAACAGAAAACCAGGTGTGAAAACATTAGTGGTGACATCAGTAGTGGGTCCCCCAAACTTGACTCCAATCTCGCACACCTAAGAAATGCCTTTGCAGCTTCAGGTGCAACATACATGATGGCTGAAAACACTGATGTAGCCCCCATGACATTCTGTAGAGAGGCTCTAGTGTGAAAGTCTCTACGAATACTGAACTCTCAACCATCTGTGTAGGGCATGCTGAAATCCTTGGTCAATCAAGCTACTTGACCACCGGAGCTTGATGCCTGAACAAAACAAACACAGTGGTATATACGCAAAGGGTAATGGGGTAACAAGGAGGGTGGAGCTTATGAAGTACTATGACAACAAATTGGAATAACTATGCAACAAGGGAAACAGGAACTAAAGACAGGAAACAATATGGAACAGAAAACACTTCAACTTAAAAGTCCTCATACCTTGACTATACAATTTTTAATTTTTCTGTAGAACAGAATATTGATATATATCAATAAAACTCTTAAAATATCAGATATGATCAAATAATGTTAGTTCTTGTTTTAAAGGGGTCATATGATGCGATTTTTCCTTTCTATTTGGAGTGTTACAAGCCTTTGGTGGTGCATAAAGAAGATCTGTAAAGTTGCAAAGACTAAAGTCTCAAATCCAAAGAAATATTCTTTATCAAAGTTAAGACTCTGCTATGCCCCCTAAAACGGCTCGTTTAAACACACATCTACGTCACTATGTGGGAAGATTTGCAAAATGCCACCCAAAATGTTCACGCAAAGAAAGAAGGAGTACCTTTTATTCTCTCGGTTGCCACCGGCGGCATTTCGTGAAGTTGCTGGATATTGGCAGGAACTGGAACATGCTGTCGTATACGCCGATCCAGAGCATCCCAAACATGCTCAATGGGTGACATGTCTGGTGAGTATGTTGGCCATGCAAGAACTGTGATGTTTTCAGCTTCCTGGAATTGTGTACTGATCCTTGCAACATGGGGCCGTGCAGGGGCGGAGTGGCAATCGGGACGATCGGGACGTTTCCCGGCCGGCTGATGAATTTTCATGATCGGCCCATTATAAATTATTCATAACGGCCGTGAGAGTGGCCGGAGCGAGAGCGGGAGCGGGAGCAAAATATGAGTATTTAATTCATTTGTTTGTTCTTAAATTAACATAGAATGGAGTAAAACCTCCAGGGAATGGGGAATTCGTTTATCCAATGAACCGATTGCAGGTCAATTCTGTTTACAGAAATGTAGGGAGATAATGAGCGCCCCCTGCCCTCTCGTCTAATGGCATGACCCAAAAATGGCACACGCCAGACTAGAGAGAGAGAGAGAGAGAGAGAAAGCGCGCAAATTCTAGAAAAAACAAAAAAATTGACAGTCAGGAAGGATTAGCGTGGTTGCGTAACATTTAACGATACCACCATGGAAGGCAATAAGAGAAAGGACAAAGGAGGAGCCGAAAAGGCCAGAATGAAGAAGAAGCGGATGCTGGAGGAGAATGCATCAAAGTGCTCAAAAATTACGGATTTATTCCGAAATCAGGCGTCAACAGGTGAATTGACAGAAAAAACAGTGGTGCCGCTCAAGCATTAACGTACATTATTGCTAGCTGCCCGTGAACTAGCACAAGCTAGTAAATGTTGGTATCCTAATAATAATGACTAATTTAATTAGTGGTAGGTAGACAGTGGTGTGTGTATTATATATATTCAAACTATAATGACGTCGCCAACGCCAATTAATAATCAGTAACACTTTATAATAAAAGTTCAGTTGTAAGTAATTTATAAGTGGTTAGTTTATGATAAACTATATAATTTACAAAAACATTCATAAATGATTAGCAAGTGATATGCTCACATTTTATGTATGTTTTGAACAAAAGTTTACATCGTATGTTTCTGCGGAATCAGCCAGCGTGAAGGACGTCTATATTCCGATTGGTTGCTGGCGTTTTGCCGCTGAACCGCGTCATAGCTCATTATTACCATAAAGTTGAGCCATTTTCAACTCTCGGATTGACGATCTGGTCACTCAAAACGCAACGTCAAGGAATTTGACGCTCCTTGCAGCTGAGAGAAGCCAGCTTCCATTGAAAATGAATGACTTCCGGTAACTTTGGAAGCTCAAGTCAGCGGCAGTGTGAACGCCTCTCACGTGGCGTTGTCAAGGTAGCAGTTTCACTGGATCTAAACAAATCAGTCTAACCATTGACCACGTGACCAGTAGCAGTGGCTTTCTTAATATATTTAAAATAATTTTGCAAGGGTTATGATGTTAGTAGTATATATTTTTTAGCATTTAATTTTTTTGACCACCGAGGGCCGGTGGTTTACGAAGTTTCCCGGTAGATTTTTTGGTACCACTCCGCCCCTGGGGCCATGCATTATCATGCTGCAACATGAGGGGATGGTCGTGGAGGAATGGCACAACAATGGGCCTCAGGATCTTGTCATGGTATCTAAGTGCATTCAAAATGCCATCAATAAAAACACAAATTAACTCGGCAAAGGAGTGTACATAGAAAAGTTCAGCTCATAAATGGGGGCAAAAACAAAAGTGTTGCATTTATAATATTGTTCAGTATATCTATGTTATATACTGTTGTTATAGAAAACTACATTTAATTTCATGCACTATTTATATAATTAATGTTATTTAACTTTTTATATTAATAAATAGAAATATACAACATAGCAGTGCACATTTTTATATTTATTAACATTTTTATGCACCTTTGTGATGGCTAAGGCCACACTAATAATTGGGCTAGTTTATTTCAATTGTTCTAGATTCCTTTTAATTTCTTTAATTTCTTTGTAGGATAAATTGATTTTGTTTAAGGGATTCATTGTTTGTTTGCTTGTTTATTAATTTCTATTTTTTATTTGGTCTCTATATTATTTACCCAAACATTGTGTGTTAGTTGTGCATGTTTTCTCTTTGTGTGTGTGATTTGAAATAATTTTATATATTATTAGTAGTTTTTTGTTTTTGGTTGGGGACTGGGGTGACCATTAATATTTTCATTAGAGTACACTTCTCCACTTCTGCAGTTTAATTTCTGAGGGCTTGAAGCAGCATTGGCTTCCTGTCATGGCTGTCGCTGAGCTTTCTATCATTTTCTTGTCATTACTTACACTATTTTCTTTTTTCCCCCTCATTTCTTCTTGTCTGCAGTCTGAAAAAAATAAATAAATCAGGTTTACGGTTTAAAAACATTATACAACATAGAAAAACTTACAAAGAGAGGGAGAATATTTAAAGTAAAAACAACGGAAATGTAAGAACATAAGTAAAAGGAGGTATGAACATACAGCCCCAAATTTGTCACCTCACTATAGAACACTTGCAGCAAAAGGAAAAGAATAGAAAGCTTATGTCTATAGTTTGATAATTAAGGTGAGACACTACAGGTGAATAGGGTAAAAAAACAAAAGTAATAGTTATCACCTTACTTAGCCAGTTGTTTGAATACATTGATATTTGCAAACATTTTTTGCATTACAAGTTTTCTAAAATGTTATGTCTAAATATGCAATTGAGGCATTATTTAATTAAACGTGTTAATTTGCATGCATTTCTAGTACACAAATCTCAGTGGGTGAAGACAGTTTCAAAATTCTTGTTCAATTTTTTTACATATTAGAGTCAAATGTTTTTACATTTAGAAGGAATTCTGCTCTTTTTGTCACTCCATAATTTCAGCAAATACTTTGAACAGCCAGAAAACAATATATTTTCAAAATTTTTGGGGAATAAATTAAAAAAAAACAATTATATATGAACAAATCCCCATGTAAAAACCTTCAGACTATAGACAGGAATAAAAATGTAAAGTTTGGTATGTGTAAGTGCTACTGAAGTGGAGATTTATGGCTCAGTGTTGTAGTAAAAAACTCATTTTGAGAAAACAGCCTTTAAAAATATGTATTGTAATTGAAATCTATGGACACAAATAGATAATGTGCTACAAAATAAACACTTAACTGAGACTTTTGGGTGTTTTCTTTCTACTAGTATGAAAAAACACTTAATAAAAAAAAGCCAAAAGTCTCAAAATTGACAGGTGCATGAAAAAAAAGTTTTTGCCTGCAGTGTCTACCCTTAAACCAAAACAAATTTAAAAAAAATTCTTCAAAATGAATCTACCATAAACCATTCATGGAGACTGAGCTTCTCCAGTTCAATCCGCTGCTTTGGATCGATTTGCAGACAGCAGCGAATAAGTTCACAGCATTCTTTTGACAAGCCATCTTTGCTCCAGGTGTTACTTTTGATCTTGCGCAGGTCTCGTTTTTTTGGAAAATTCCCACACAGCATTACAAACATGAGGATCCCGAGTGACCACACTGTAGCTGGTTTCAATTAATTTGACTTGTTGGAGTGTGTCCGGGTTAATCAGAAGGTTTTCCAGCTTAATGTCCCGGTGAAACACTCCACGCAGGCAGCATGTTCGAGCTGCGAATATTGCCTGGTGCATTATAACTCGTGCCACGTCCTCTTCAATGGTCACTATTCGCTGCAGGAGAAACCAATTCAGTTCCTCAAAGTGCATGGGCCGCTCAAGGACCAAAATATAGCGGTAAGGCTCCACCCGCCAGTCCAGAAGCTGGATGACTTCCTGAAACCGAGGGCCTTCGTCTGTCAGAAGTAACAGAGCGACCTCCAGAGGAAGAGGCTTTGAATAACCGTCCTAGAAGAGAGACAGTTGTGATGGTCAGACTTAAACAAGTTATGGAGAAACTGTTGAGAACGGCAGATTGCCAACTGAAAAATCACTGTGATTAATGTTAATATCAAAAACAGTGACTGAGAGGAGAAACAGAGAGAGCGCAGCCTACTAACAATGCTGATGAATTTCGTCTTGCTGTTGGAGACAAATTTAATCGCCACCTGATCAACAAAACAAAAAAAGAATTCAATTCAGAACAGATTTCACATCATTTCAATAATTTTCCCTGAACAGACATCCTCCAAACGGGTGGCTGCATGAACCGTTCCAAAGCCTCCCTCACCCAGCTGAATGCCCATTACATAACGCCATGAATTGATGTCTGTTAACAGATAAATAAAGACCTTGACATAAAATGTCAATCAGAGACAGCACTTACGTCATCTAAAACTATGATTCTGATTCATATGAATTTAGACACTGGATATGTATGTATAGAAGACTATTTAAGGAAACTATAGAAACAATTTTTTTTCATGTGTAAATTGTGTACCTTTTTTCAAATTATTCTTAAAGAAAGTGCATATTAAAGTAAATGTAAAGCATAAACCATTGAACTGCTGATAAAAGACTGTGTGTGTGTATGGGTCACTTATGGAAAACTGACCCATAATTGTGCTGTTGTTATTCTCCTTGTCTGTGATCTGAAAGAAAAATCAGGTTTAGTATCAAAATACATTACAAAAAAAACACATCATGTCACATCATGTCATCTGTGCAGTGCATGAGGATTGACTACATGATAGTTACAGCATGTACTGAAAGGAAGCGTAAGAAAGCTAATGTCTATAGTCTCATACAAACTAAATCCAAATTATTTCAAAATCATCTAAATGTATTTACCATAAACCAGTCATGGAGACTGAGCATGTCCAGTTCTATTCGCTGCTTCGGGTCGATCTGTAGACAGCAGCGAATAAAATCACAGCATTCTGTGAAGAAAGAAGAGAGAGACGTCTGATTATTACCTTGAATTTCACTTTGATCATCAGTCAAATTATCCAAACCACCATCCTTCATAAAGCCACTAGGCTCAGATGTTTCTTTAAAGATTTGGAAACAATATTTATTTTTGCTGAAGTGAAGATCTCACCTTTCGAAAAGCCAGCTTTGGTCCAGCTTTTACCATTTATCTTCTGCAGGTCCCGTCTCTTTGGAAATTTATAAAAAAGTATCACAAACAAGAGGATCCCGAGTGACCACACTGTCGCTGGTTCCCCGTGGTACTTGTCGGTCATGTAATACTCTGGAGGGCAGTACTCTGTTGTGCCTGGATGAAAGAGATTTTGTTTCCATTAAAATAGCATCTTTAATTGAATAATACAGAACGGCCCTCAACGCATCAACCCACTTTCCAGGTTTGAGGGATCATACATACCAGCAAAGGACGTGTAACCCGCGTCGGTGAGGATTGCACCGCACCCAAAGTCAATTAATTTGACTTGGAGTGTGTCCGGGTTAATCAGAAGGTTTTCCATCTTAATGTCCCGGTGAAACACTCCACGCAGGCAGCATGTTCGGGCTGCGAATATTGCCTGGTGCATTATAACTCGTGCCACGTCCTCTTCAATGGTGCCCTCATAGCACTTTAAATATTCATACAAGGACTGACAGGGCATGGGCCGCTCTAGCACCATAAAGTAATAGTCAGGCTCCACCTGCCAATCCAGAAGCTGGATGATTTCCTGAACCCTGGGGCCTTTATTTGCAAGAATTTGCAAAGCCACCTCCAGTGGAAGAGGTTCAGGATAGCCGTCCTAGAAGAAAGACAGTTGTTATGATGCTTAGATGGATAACAGTCATGGACATTCTGCGGAGAATGGTAAATTGCCAACTGAAAATCATTTAGATTCTGTGATCAATGTTAATATGAGATTCTGGAAATTAAAAACAGTGACTGAGAGGAGAAACAGAGAGAGCACAGACTACTTACAATGCTGATGAGTTTCGTGTCCCAGATGGAGGCAAATTTTACTGCCACCTAATCAACAAAACAAAAAGAGATGTAAGGACATGGACATGTTTATGCATTTATATTCTAAGCATGTGTAAAGAGATCTGACAGACAAGGAGCTTTAAATAGTGAATATAAGATACACTAAGAGTGCATGCGAGAGAAGTATAATAGGACAAAAATGATTAGCTAGATAAATATTGTAATTAATGCGAATGGATACCTGTAGGCCATCATCCAAACGAGTCGCTGCATAAACAGTTCCAAAGCCTCCTTCACCCAGATGACCTTTGATTTCATAACGGCGTGAATTGATGACTGTTAAAACATAAATTAGAGATGTTAACAGAAAATGTCCAACAGCGACAGCACTTCATCTATTATTACAATATATTAAAATTAATAATAAAAAAGTGTAATTAAGGTAAATGTTAAGCATAAAAGTGTGTGTTAGATTATGCTTTGGTAGCACACTGACCAATAGTTGTCTCATCCTCTTGTAGTTGGCTTGACTGAGGTGGGACAGTGTCCTCTGTCTGACAAACTGTAGCTTGGGGAGCATCAACACTACAGTCGGGCGCTGCACAGGCTGAAGCTTGGGGGACACTGACTCTACAGTCTAATGTTTCGTGAAATGGAGACTGAGGGACGTCGACACTCAAGTCAGCTTCACAACGGACTGATGTTTGGAGGGCGTCATCTTTACAGTCAGATGTGACATGAAGTAAAACTGGAGGGGCGTCATTATTGTTTTTGGACATCACAGAGAATAAAGCTGGAGCAACATCATCACTTAAGCTAGACATGGCAGTGAAAAAAGAGACGTCATCACTTGATTTGGACCTAATTTGGGGGACGTCATTACTACAGCTGGATGAGGCACAGACTGTAGCTTGGGGGAAGTCATCTCTGTCATCTAACAGGGCATAGGCTGCACATTGGGAGACGTCATCACCATTGGCTAACACGGACCAGACTGTAGCTTGGGTGAAGTTATCACTAATGTCTAATAGAGCACAGGCTGCACATTGGGGGACATTATCATTGGAGACGTCATTACTACAGCCGGACGCGGCACAGACTGTAGCTTTGGAGACATCATTACTACAGCCGGACACGGCACAGACTGTAGCTTTGGAGACGTCATTACTACAGCCGGATGCGGGACAGACTGTAGCTTTGGAGATGTCATTACTACAGCCGGACGCGGCACAGACTGTAGCTTTGGAGACGTCATTACTACAGCCGGACGCGGCACAGACTGTAGCTTTGGATACGTCATTACTACAGCCGGACGCGGCACAGACTGTAGCTTTGGAGACGTCATTACTACAGCCGGACGCGGCACAGACTGTAGCTTTGGAGACGTCATTACTACAGCCGGACGCGACACAGACTGTAGCTTTGGAGACGTCATTACTACAGCCGGACGCGACACAGACTGTAGCTTTGGAGACGTCATTACTACAGCCGGATGCAGCACAGACTGTAGGTTTGGAGATGTCATTACTACAGCCGGACGCGACACAGACTGTAGCTTTGGAGACGTCATTACTACAGCCGGACGCGACACAGACTGTAGCTTTGGAGATGTCATTACTACAGCCGGACGCGACACAGACTGTAGCTTTGGAGACGTCATTACTACAGCCGGATGCAGCACAGACTGTAGCTTTGGAGACGTCATTACTACAGCCGGATGCAGCACAGACTGTAGGTTTGGAGATGTCATTACTACAGCCGGACGCGACACAGACTGTAGCTTTGGAGACGTCATTACTACAGCCGGATGCAGCACAGACTGTAGGTTTGGAGATGTCATTACTACAGCCGGACGCGACACAGACTGTAGCTTTGGAGATGTCATTACTACAGCCGGACGCGACACAGACTGTAGCTTTGGAGACGTCATTACTACAGCCGGACGCGACACAGACTGTAGCTTTGGAGACGTCATTACTACAGCCGGATGCAGCACAGACTGTAGGTTTGGAGATGTCATTACTACAGCCGGACGCGGCACAGACTGTAGCTTTGGAGATGTCATTACTACAGCCGGATGCAGCAAAGACTGTAGCTTTGGAGACGTCATTACTACAGCCGGAAGCGGCACAGAGTGATGTGGCACAGACTGTAGGTCTGGAGACATCATTACTACAGCCGGACGCGGCACAGACTGTAGCTTTGGAGACGTCATTACTACAGCCGGACGCGGCACAGACTGTAGCTTTGGAGATGTCATTACTACAGCCGGATGCAGCACAGACTGTAGGTTTGGAGACATCATTACTACAGCCGGACGCGGCACAGACTGTAGCTTTGGAGACGTCATTACTACAGCCGGATGCGACACAGACTGTAGCTTTGGAGACATCATTACTACAGCCGGACGCAGCACAGACTGTAGCTTGGGGGGCATTATCAGTACTGCTGGATGTGGCACTGAAAGAAGCTGGAGAGAAGTCAACAGAAGAGTCGGATGGTGCACAGACTGTAGATTGGTGGATGTCATTATTACAGCTGGAGGTGGCACAGACTGTATCTGGGTCATCGAGTTCTCGGCCTAAAGGGGAGAATACAAACCAAAAGATATTAATCATAAAAAGAAAATTTATGAAATATTCCATTAATTTTAGGGATATGACGAGATCCGATGTGCAAAACAATTTGCAGTGTTTATAATCTTGTATGTGACGAATAAATCTTGAAATACATTAGAGCTGCAAGATTAATCATTTAAAGATGGCGATCTCAATTCAAACACCCATGCAATCTTATTCCTGAATGACAATGATTCAGCTATTTCTGTTATGACTGTTTCACATCGCGAGTGTCAGTGGAGCGTGAGAAGCACGTTTTGTTGCTCTCCATGTTAATGAATCATTCATGCTGCAGCTGATCCAGAAAGAGTAACACAAACAGTCTTTTCAACAACACATCATTATTTCTGTGTTACAGACATTTAGATAACCGAAGTACTGGGATAAATGTTTATAGTATGGGTATAACATTTAGTCTCTCTACAGTAGCTATTAAAACGAAAGTATTGTAAGGCAAAAAACTATTTGTCACTGAATCATTAATTCAAAAGATTCTAACTAAGAAACAGGTCTTTATGAATTGAGACACTGACTTTTTTATTATTTAGTTCAAATTAATATATTTTTAAAAAGACTTAAGCAATAAACATTTTTTTTTCAGAACCACTAGTAAATTGTCATTTTGTAAAAAACATTTTTTTAGCTTTTTTTTCTCTTTAGAATCATGAGAGAATCGTGATTTCCAATTTATAGGCCTAAATATAAAAAAAATTATTCTCAATTTATCCAGAATCTATTTTTCATGTTGTTTATTGCTGCATATAATTCATTAAAATAGAAGTTTACTTTGATAAAGTTGATTTCAAAATGCACATACATTTTTTTGCATTTTGTGTTTGTCAGTTGAATAAAAGACAAAAAAAAGGACTTCTTGAAAATAAGTTTTTCCCTATATATTTTATCATTGAGGATTTCTTCAAAAAAGTCTAAAAATCTCATCTCGTGGGATCTTGTCACACCCCTAATACTCATATAACTGCAGCTAAGCTTGCTGTAAATTATGAAGTAATTTTTTGGAGGCCTTGATTTCTACTTTTTAAGTAATTGGTCTATGTGTACTTGCACGGATGTGTTATTTATGGCTTTTTATTTTTATCTGTTTTGTTTGCACCATGAGCATTGCATTTTTAAATAAGGGAAATGTTTAAAAACAGTCAACATATATATATATATATATATATATTTTTTTTTTTAAAGGTGCCTTTACAGCTCCTAAATTAGTTGTGTGTGTGATTAGTAAGGTCATCCAAACCATGCAAAGTAATCTTAGCATATAACACATGAACTTGAAAGTATGCAACGTCCAGACTGTGTGTGGTTATTATGTTTCTGAATTTAGTTTAACTGGTATGTTATGTTGTGTTGTATAAAGTTATACAGGTTTTATAAAACTGAATTTTGACTGTGTCCTCCAAAAAATATTTAAACATCAAAATAAGTGAAGAGACGTTTGCAGACTACAGTAAAGAAAAGGAGTGGAATATTCTCATAACATGGACATATCGTTTACCATCAGGACTCTTCACAGGTGGTACATCACTCTGCTCTGTATTTTCTTTTTGACCTGAGTGAGTGATGTTGACCTTCTTCCTTTCTCTTAGAATTAAAGCAGTTACTCCAAGCAACGTTAAGAGTACCATTTTGAAATAGTAACTAGCGTTGGCTGGAATAAATGCAATGTGAGGGAAATACTAGAATGCAACTAGCAATAAAATGACTAGTGTTGGCTGCAAGATGTGCAAAGTGAAGACTATGCAACTAGCAATAAACCACAAATGATTAAACTGATTTATCAAAGCGAGCTTTTTATACCCGCATAGACTGTGATGTCACAAACTAACAGACGTTCCAAAGCTGCTCAGAGCGCCATTGGTGATTGGTCCGTTTTCCGCTGTGGGCGGAGCTCCTGCGTATGCCAGTGACATCACAAACCGCTGCTCGCAAAGAGCCGTTGGTGATAGTAGGCTACAGAGATAACATTACGAAGAATAAAATAATACTCCAGTAAAAGTACTCCTTTTTCAATTATATTATATTATTAATTATAATTATATTTATAGCATATAGCATCCATTAAATCAGATTTAGTTCACAAACAACTGAGAGGTTTGACCTAAATATGATTTTCGATTACAATAATTATTTCTAAAATTCGACATTAGTTACTTACCTTTTATCAGCGCCAGTCGCGCGCGCTCACAAGATTCCCCGGTTCTTTTGTATTTGAATCAGTGAGTTGTCAACTAGACTAGAGAACAGCGGCAATCGGATCATTCTAATTCGCGAATGAATCATTTTGTGCGATTTACGACTGTACTGCGAACCGATTTAAAAGGTTAATTGAAAAGAATCAGTTCGTTCCAGTGTTGCCAATTTAGCGATTTTGTCGCTAGATTTAGCGACTTTTATCAAAAAAAGCGACGAGCGACAAATTTAGCGACTTTCTTGGACAAAAATTATTTTGTCTCTGGTTCTGCCGCACATGCGCGAGCGGTCTCTCTTTCCCATCGCGCGCACACGCCTCTCTCTCTGCATCTTCTCTGTTCAGCGAGCGCAGAAAAGAGCAGCACTTTCAGTTAACAAAAAAAAAAAAAAAACCAAGATATTCGGTTTCTTCTAACTCTATTTTACATTCAAGTATATCCGGAAATCACAGCACAGCCATTGTCTTAATTAAATGTTTATTTTATTTCATTAGACAATGTCGTGAATAGGATTTTAATGCAGATTAATTGAGAGCTGGTTATGTAGTCTTAATGGACAGCGTTTCAGTCATTATAATATTCATTTCGTTATCTGACAACAGAAACATTAAATTATAATAGTAAAAACAGTTTAATTGAGATTTTGGCTGCAAACTCTTTAATACATGTAGCTAATTTTGTTTAAAGCATTCTTTTAAAGATTATTTGTATAAAAAAGTTACAGACTGTTAAAAATCTAAATTAATGCTATACTGTATGGCTATTGCCAATCAAATGATATCAGTATCAAAAATCCATTTTACTATTAATTAAAATCAATTTACATTGTTACTATAATTGCATAAATGATGTAATGAAAACAAAATTATTCTCTGCCTCAAATTATTATTTATTGAAGTGTTGTTTGTATAAAATGAATGTGTCACATGCTAATGTGCCAATATTTGGGAAAATATTACTCTTAATCGCGTGATGCTTAACTATTAAGTTATAAACAAATAAATAAATACAAATAAAAATCTTGTACAGTGGCATTTTTTTTATCTTGCATGATGCTTGGGTTGTGCAAATGCCAAAGCTTGGCAGAATTGACTATTTTGAGAGGGACAGACTTACAATCTTTGGTCAGTTTGCTGCCCCCAAAAAGTATTACTTTCAAAATGTTAGAAGAATTTTACAACCTTTTTTATTTCTATTTTGGTCAGATTGTTAAAATGACACCACACGACATCATTTTTGTTGTATAATTTATTAAATTTCAGTGTTCTTCTTTAAAATAAATATATGGTACATAATAATGAGCTAACAAATAAAAGTTAAAGCAAAGTTTTGTACAATCCAAACATATACAACAAAAAGCCCTGCTCACAGGAGTCCCTGGAGTGCATACATTCTTTACTGAACACACACAATCAGTGGCAATGTGTTTCTATGACAATCTGATTCTTTAGTGAAAAATTAGGAAAGTACAGTAATACTGTCAGCAGCCAGCATGAATGCATAATTAAAAGTAAAGGTGGATAATACAGAAGCATTTCATCGTAAAACATTTTAAAACAATGAAGAGTTGAATGTCAAAATCTACACACACACATACAGATCAGTTGTTATGTGTTCACTGCATTGCACTGCTAAATTGAGTGTCAGGTATGAACAGCAGCATATGGAGATGTATTGTACAGTATGAGAAATGCAAAAAAAACAGACGCGCTCTTACACACATTCACACGTACCTGTGTAACAACAGCAACCAAAATTCATAGTTCAAGTAGTGGGAGTGTTGTCTTTTGTTCCTGCGTAAATGAATACTATGGTAAAATCAAACAAAAAAGTGTCACATGCAGATTCCTGCCTAAAAAAAAAAAATAACACTGAACGATGACGTAATCCTATAACACATTCAATAACTCTGTCAATCAAACATCAAGCTCCTCCCACTTCTGACATCGTCAGCTCTGCTTGTTTCACAGCGCAGTGGCCAATAGGAAAGCAGGAGGAATCTTGTAGACCAATATGATTTTAGGAGGCCTGCTCATTAGCAAAACGTCAGTTTAGGAATGAAATATTATCCAGTGGCCAATCAGAAAGCAGCGTATCGTTCCAATGAGCCAATAGGAAGCAGGATCATTTTCTCTTTGACGTGCTCGGCCGCTTGGCCTGCCACAGGTGGCCATGGATGGTGAGAGCATCTACGCTGACCGAGACAGACTTGGCAGGGATGACGTTGAACTGCTTGCGGTCGGAGCTGTATTTGTAGAGTCTGTCGATCATTTTGCGGCTGATGGCGCGTGGCCCCGTGCCTTTGAGCTTGACGATCTCCTCTGTTTCAGGGGAATAAATGTACAGTGCCCTGAACTGACATCCACCATCACGGAAAAGGATTAAGAGGTGGTTGGACTCGCACCGCTCGATTTCCTGTGGAATTATGGCAATGAGTTATTACATACTCAAACATATCCAGCTGTATATACAGATACATATAAACTTAAGTGCTCAACAAATTTTTCAATTTTTATTCAAATGTTTATTATGCAATACTGTTTGGATAGTAAATTATCTATCTTTTTGTCTATGCCAATTAATAGTTTGTATAGTAATGGTTTAGTGCATACTGCTTTAGTTTAAAGCATTAAAAAGAATGTTAAACATGAAAAAGCTATATAATAACAAATCATGCAAATACAAACCCGATTCCAAAAAAGTTGGGACACTGTACAAATTGTGAATAAAAACAGAATGCAATGATGTGGAAGTTTCAAATTCTCTGAATCTTTGGATGATATTATGCACTGTAGATGATGATAACTTCAAACTCCTCGCAATTTTTTTCTGAGAAACTCCTTTCTGATAATGCTCCCAATATTTTTCGCCGCAGCATTGGGGGAATTGGTGATCCTCTGCCCATCTTGACTTCTGAGAGACACTGCCACTCTGAGAGGCTCTTTTTACACCCAGTCATGTTGCCAATTGACCTAATAAGTTGCAAACTGGTCCTCCAGCTGTTCTTTGTATGTACATTTACCTTTTCCGGCCTCTTCTTGCTACCAGTCCGAACTTTTTAGGAATGTCTAGCTCTCATGAAATCCAAAATGAGCCAATATTTGGCATGACATTCCACAATGTCTTAGTTTTAACATCAGATATGTTATCTATATTCTGCTGTGAATACAATATAAGTTTATGAGATTTGTAAATTATTTCATTGCTTTTTTACTCACAATTTGTACAGTGTCCCAACTTTTTTGGAATCTGGTTTGTATACTATGCACAGTATACATACTATGTATTGTAGGAGTAGAGTAGTATGATCACAAAACAGGTTTAAACAGCCTGAAAGTGTGCCGTCATAGAAACTGCACTCACCTCCAGAATGGCGTTCTTCTGGGCTTCATTGACTTTTCCCGCAAGACAGCAGTGAGCGATGGCATTCTGGATGATTGGTTTGTTGGACTTTGCACTAGGCTCCTTAAATAATCTGGGCCCTGAGGACCGAAAGGAAAAATGCAAACTGAGCTAATGGTGCAGAAATGTTTTATTTTGACTGAATAAACACATAATTCGGTATAAACACATTAAAGAAGGGCTGTAAATGTGTATAACTTACCATTATATTCTGCTACAGATGTGATAGATGAGGCTGTCGAGCCATTGTCCCAGTCTCGCTCCATGTTCCGGCTCGCATTTCGGCTCAATATGGGAAAAGATTCCACAGATTCCCCCCTACATTTGGGAATTATGTGTTTTAATCTGATAACTGCAGACACATGTCTAAACTGGAGGTGACTGATAATGCAATGAGTTACTAATAAATATATATATTTTTAAATAAAGAAATGTTATGAATTACAATGCAACAAACAATATAAATATTTTTCATTAAAACATATATAAATAACTAAAAATATATAAATTAAAAAACACAAGTGAATCGAAAATTAATAAAGTAAAATACATAAAAATACACTACAAATAAATTAAAAATAAATTAATTAAAATACAAAGTAGCTTTGAATTAGCTATCTGTCAACTCAAAGTGTGGTGTGATCAAATATATAAATAGAAAAATATACAAGTTAAAATACATGAATTAACAATAAAATAATAATAAATTAATGAACTAAGAATTTAATTAAAACTAAATTAAAAAAAAGAGTTTTAATAGGAATCACAGGTTTTTGAGTGATATGAGGGTGAGTAAATGACAACAAAATCAACACTTTTGGATTTTTCTATCCCTTTCAGTCCAGAGAAGTGGGCTGTACACTGATGATGTCCTGTTCCCGCTCACCTGTGTGAACTGGCCCCTCCTGACGCCACACTGTCACCTTCAGTAGCAGCAGAGGCCAATGAGAGAGACGATCCAGAGGGAGCAGAACAAAGACTAACCGCTGGAAAGAAGAAATGTGATGTTAAAATCAAATGTAGCATGTATAGATGTACAAATGAATGCATGTCAAGTCAGAAATTAATATGCTGTTTTAAAAGTAAAGTTTTCTTACGAGCAGAACAGGAAGATTCAGCACGATGTAGTGATTTAGGGCGTGGCCTCCTGTTACGTGGGCGTGGTTTACTCACACCCTGTTCCTCCAGAAGTTCTTCCTGCTTCCTGCGCAGGTACTCCTGTTTGATCAGCTCCCTCCGAGCCTTTTCTTCCTCTTTACGCACACGTTCTTCCTCAGCTTTTCGTCTGAAACAAACATACACAAATTACATCAATTGTATCCCTTCTACAGTATTTACTCACACAGAGACAAACTGGATCGACTGTGACCGATACCTGGCTTCATCTCGTTTGAGCTCTGACTCCACCTCCAGCTGCTGCTTACGTATTCGCGCCTCTTCGGCCTTACGCTGCTGTTTGAGGAGGAATGCTGCCCTCTTCTTAGCCAGCTCATCCTCCGCTTTCTGATCATCCTACATACAGAAGGGAAAAATAAAATCACAATAAACAACGGTTCATGGTGCTGAAACTTTCCATTTTATAACGCAAAATACTATTTTGTACAATACATTATAAAAAAATAGAAACACAGAATCATTTTATAATAATAGACTTAAAAAATCTAATAATAATCATCATTTGCAAAAATGCTCTGGTACCTTAAAGAAGAAGCCCAGACCAGATTTTTGTTCACCATCAGGTTCTGTGCTAGTTTCAGACGGTTCAGCCAGGTCAGATAGGTCCACTTCAATCAGCTGTGCTTTCATTTTGTTTTCCTCGAACAAAACCAGATTGTTCTCCTTTCCATAGCCGCTGGACTCGCTCTGCTCTGGGGTCGGATCACCAGGCGACTGTTCCACCGTGGGGAGTTCGGTTTGGGGCGAGTCGAGGCTGTCGGCACGTTGGACTGCGGAGTCCTGCAGTCTAAAGGTAGTTTTGCGAATAATTCCTTTTGAGCCACACCCACCCTCGTTAGCTCCACCTTCTCCCTCATTCTCAACCCGGGGGGTCCTGCCATTCGGTGTCGGAGCACTTGGTTTCACTGGTGGATGACTGTTTGCATCTTTGCTCAATTTAAGGTCGCTAGGTTTCACCCGAGGTGTACGACTTGAGCTGAGCCTGGGAGGACGTTTGGTCGCAGTGGAAAGGGTTTCTGTGAAATGCACGGAGAGGCACGACTTAGTCTCGGTTTGCTCCGGCATGTGTTCGTTTAAGGGCGGCACAGTGCTCGGTTTTGTTTCCTGCGGGGACTGGATAGTCTGTTTCATGAGAAAGTCCTGCTGGAGAGACAGTTGCATCATTTGATGCTGTATCGCTCCAATTGCTTCGTTCAGGAGCTCAATAGAGCGGCTACATTCGCCAAGATCTGGTTCTCCGCTCGAATTGCCCAAAGCCCCCTCCCCTCCTGTTACACTCAAACGATTGTCCTTATCCTTCTCTACCGGCGTTTCTTTACACTCCGTGTCTTTTTCTTGGGCTTTCAGAACCTCAACGCATGAGTCATCCTTCGCAAGCAGTTTCTCTTTAAACCCAATTTCGGTTTTGAGTGGGTTTGGCAATGTGTCGCTCCTCCCCTTTTTAACAACATGCAAGAACGCCGCTTTTCCCAGCTGCAGCCGTTGACGAGCTGAAAGGTTCTCCATCTTCCTTTTCTGCATCTCAATAACGCGCCGTTTCTCCTCCAGCTGCATGCGAAGGTGTACGAGTTCTGAAGCGAGGCCAGGTCGGCCACTTGGCGTTCCCGGACTCACGTCTGAGGGGAATTGCGCGCTTTCGGATCCATCAGGAGTGGTTGTCTGCGAGCTCCCAGTGCTGTAGCAACCATCGGGGAATCCGACTCTATTCCTGCGGCGTTCTGCGAAACTTGTCATGCGGCCGGTCGACGTGCTGCTGGCCTGTGACAACATGCTGGGGCAAGGACTTCCCCGTCCACTCGTGTCTTCCTTATCGTCGCGTTCATGCAAGCAAACATCCTCGCGCAGTTTTGCAGACTCCTCTTCCTCTCCAGGTCCCGCACATTTCCTCCCGGCATGCATCAGAACTGCTTTGGAAAGCTCTTGCTCCTGAACCTCTATTTCGTCATCTTCCTCAAACTCTGAATCCGAGGCGATGTCTTCCCAGCCTCCGAGCGGACTGTCCCGCACACTTTCCACGTCGTTGTGCAGGAAGAAGCATCCGGGAGATTGTGCTCGAGAGCTTGCTTGCTCTTTGCTACCGACTGGAGTAAATGTCTGGTTGAGAGGGCATTCTGTGGGTGTATACGCCCCCCGGCGTCCCTGACTCCTCCTCTCTCCACTCTCCTCCCACTTACTAATCCCCGATTTCTCCTTATTTGGTCGTAGAATTGCAGGTTGCAACGGTTCCAAGAAGAAACTCTCGGGTCGGGCGTCTCTGGATGCAGATGCGCCCTCTGAATTAATCACAGCCAGTAGTTCTTCCTCTTCTTCCTGGTCATCGTAATGATGTGTCTGGGGGAAGGGCTGACCGTTGATGCGGTGTCGTGGAGTAATAGAGATAACGTTGGAAGCTAAACTGTCCTTGCTAATGGATCGAGCCAAGCTGATATTATCGCCACATACACGTTCCCAATCCATCTCCATCTGAGAGATCGGCCTGGGAAAACGAGATACAGAGATTTGAGATTTCAACAGGTTAGTCATTCATTCTAGGACTGGGCTGTATGAATCGTAAAATGGTAGAGATTAGTCAACCTGTAGAGATAATGCAATTTCCAAATAAAATGAGAAAATAATTATATGAGAAAGCAATAAAGTCGCATTTGTATTTAATTTACCATTGCCATCATAAGTGTCAATTTTTTTTATTATTTATGCATCAACAAAGCTGAGTAAATAAGCTTTCCATTCATGTATGGTTTGTTAGTATATGACAATATTTGGCCGAGATATCACTTTTTGAAAATATGGAATTTGAGGGTAAAAAAAAAAATTCTAAATAGAGAAAATAGACTTTAAATTTGTCCAAATGAAGTCCTTAGCAATGCATATTACTAATGATAATACATTTTTTATATATTTATGGTAGTACATTTTCAAACTTTTTTCATAGAACATGATCTTTACTTAATATCCTAATGATTTTTGCCAAGAAAAAAATCGAACATTTTGACCCATACAATGAATTGCTGGCTATTGTTACAAATATACCCCAGAGACTTATGGCTAGTTTTGCAGTCACATTTCACAAAATTTCTCACACCATGATATATTTTGGTGAGACTATCCACACATAATTAATTATTTATATAGTCTTATACTATTTATTTTGAATTAGCATTTACTGTATTTGTAAATTTTCAGTTTTCATTGTAACTTCAGTTTAATTTTTAGTAATTTTATAACTTCATCTTCAACTTGTTTTATTTCAGTTAATTGCCAAAACAATTACTTTTTTTTAATAATTTTTTTATCTAATATTTATTTGATAAAATATTATAAAATATTTTGAAATAAAGATTTATTCCAATAAATAAATAAATATGTGTGTGTGTGTGTGTGTGTGTGTGTGTGTGCGTGTGTGTGCGTGTATATATAAAGCTGAGTTTTAAACCTTTAAACCTAAATTTTGACCTGACCCTAACCTTTGTTTCCTTTCCATCCAGGCGAACTGTGATCCAAGCATGAGTCCATCCATACGAGACAAAGAGTTTGACCTGTTCCTGAGCTCTGCTCACAGAATGACAGAGAAAGATTAAAAAGATAGAGTGGCAACTGATCAGTTTAAACAATTTAATTTATTTAAATGCAATATTGGGCTAAAAGTTTGATTAGAAGATGTAGTAACCTGGATTCTCCTCCCCCTGAGCGGGCTTCTGTTGTCTCTGCCACAGTGGGAGGAGCGGGTTGGAGGGGCTTCTGTTTGTTCTGAAAAAATAAATATTGGTTTAATAAAACAATGAGTGTAATGCATTCGTGAAATATGTACTGCAATGTGCAACAGATCTTTAGGTACTTCAAACAGACTTACACGGACAAGGACTCCTCGGGGTGCAAGTAATACCGCATACAACCGTCAGGAGTGGCAGCTGTCGCCAGCGAATCGGCTGAAGGGGAGGGAGTTAAGAAGCTTCGCTTGGTGGCATTGGATATGGGCACATGGGGGCGGGAACTCTTTGGCTGAAGAGACGCTCTCACTGTCAGATTGGAGCAATGGGTTGTCAATCACAACATAGCATAACAATAAAGAGTGAATGAATCATGAGATGGAGATTTTTAGATTGAAACAAAGTGTTCATCAGAAAACTAGTGAGGTTTTAAGACTTGGTTCTTACCATCTTTAATCTCTTGAAGGTCTCTTGGCTTTACGAAGTCCGGCTTTACTACTTCGAACCACCAAAAGAGCTCGGCAATGAAAACCATCAGGTTATGCTGGAGGAACAAGAACAAGTCAAAGACTGTAATGCACAGAGCTGTTTTCATTTTTCACTTTTTTGTAATTTATATTATTCTCAAAGGTAATTATTATAATTTTTTTACTATAATGCAGTTTATCTATACTAAAATGGAATTACTGTATTTTATTTAATTCTATTTTATTAGATTTTAATAAAAATCTGCATAAATTAAAGGCAGTACAACAAATAAGACAATCATATACAAATACTTTAAAATGTAATTAATTTTAATACTACAAAAGTAAATATGAGTAAATATAAATATACACCATATTTATAAATATAGTATTTCTTAATATTTTGAATAGACATTCTATTTTATATTTGCACTTTATTTCCACTTTTGCAATTTTGGTATGGGCTTTTGCCATTATTATTATTTTTTAATATTTCTGTTTCGCTTTAATTTATTTTTATTTCAGTTTTTGTTTCAGTAATTTTAGCACTTTACATAAAAAAAAATATCTATTTTTTTTCAGCTTTATTTCAAATAAAAATATTATAAATACTTTTTGTTTTAGTTTATATACAGTAAATAAATATTAAAGTATAATTATTTTATTATTTAAATACATTTTATTTTATTTGACTTTATTTAAATAAAATATGCATATATTAAATCACCCATGATGTACAAATTATTTAAATTGTTTATCCAATTCATCTAATTGAATTGTATTTTATTTTATTTCTTTAAGCATGGCAGTCTAAAAGTATACGTAGATATGTTTTCACTGATCTTGGAGTGATGCATTCTGGGACTGTTTAAACTGAAGAATGCATGCAGTGTTGCTTTATCATTTGCTTTTCGTTTTTTTTAGAAGGTAAATGCTGTATCTATAATTTTGTATTACTGAATAAAATATATTTCAGTACAGACCTTCAGCACTGGTGGGCCGTAGAGCAGATCTTCAGTGTGCAGGTAAAAACACCTGTTCAGGTATTCGTTAGAAAACTCCCGCAGCAGATGGATGTTATACACACTGTCCGACAGAGAAGGCACCTCCTTCAGACATATATCTAATAGAAAAGAACAGCAGAAAAGACATTTATAATGTTACAAAGTATCATAAATGCTGTTCTTTTGAACGTTCTATTCATCTTGATTTTAATTGTTGAGTAGAATTGATTGCTACAGTTTACATAAGAATGAACTGACATGATTATTCTGATCATTTGTGGCCCATTGTGTGTGTATATATATACCATCTAGCCTCATGTATTCAGGGCAGTAGAAGTGAATGACTGCTAGCAGAGCCGCTCCATCACAAACATCCTTCATCAGATCCTCAATCACAGCCAGGTGTGGGAACAGATGTCCGGTCAGGTGTTCTCTACGGTACCGTACCTGAGAGAGAGCAGGCATGGGCTTATAAAGCATCAAACACACCCACAGTCTCTCACATACTCCGTCATACACCCACTTTAAATATAACGGTACACTCAGAAATGAAAATCTTGTCATCATTTAATCACCCTCATGTCACTCCAAAAACATTTTTGTTCATACTAAAAAATAAATAACATTTTCCATGCAATAAATGTGGACGGTAATTATGACTGCTGAGCTCCAAAAATGACAAAGTTGTAGTCTGTACAACTTAATGATAAATATATGACTTTATATTAAAGCACAACCTTCCAAGTCTTCGGATGAACAGATTGAGATGTAATTTGCCCAAGCTTTGAAATTTTTTTGCATGCTTACGATACACACAGATGACAGAATTTTCATTTTGAGGTTAATAAATAAAAATTATTTTCATGCAACATTAGCTCCATATGTGTGGAATGTGTTGTATGACAGTGGCTTCTATGCATCAATACATTTCTCTCAATATAGTTAACTAAAACTGCAATTAAACAAACTACAAAAAAGAAAATTGTTACTTAAAGTAAAATGAATGTTTAATGAAAAGTTACTTCAACATTTAACTTAATGTACTTAAATAACTAAAACTGAAACAAAAATAAAAACTGCTTAAATATGTAAAAAACTAAAACTGACAAAAATGACAAATACACAACAAAATTACTAAAATGAAAATGTTAAATTAGATTACACACACACATTGTCGTATATATATAAAATATTAGTAAATATAAATTAGCTGATTTTATATTATAAAATATGTGTGCAAAGATATGTGTAATTAAAATTGAAAAGTACAGTTAAAATTAGTATAATTAGTCCTAGGCCTTTACAATTAATCAAATTTCTAACTGTCATTACAATTACGGATGACACAATTATGTAATCATTGAAAGGTGCAATTACAAAAAAAAATTGTTAAGTACATTAGTTAAAGTTACAAAAGTTACATTATTCTGCAAGCTTAAGATGTGTTTTTATTTCTTTCCACAGGTTTTTGTCAATTGTTTTCATTTTAGTTTTACTATAGCTTTATAATACCATGAATATTTGTACTTTTAAAGAAATCAAACCAATATATAGTTAACATCTGAGGCTTAATGCTATAGAAAAGCAATAAAAAAATGCCATGAAGAGCTTTCCAGCATATTTATTTTCATATAAAAATATGGCATGCAGTTGCTTCAAACAGCTATAAAGCTATTAAAAACATTCAATGTATATACTGATGATTATAATTAATCACAATCACAATTTCAAGGGAATAATCAACAGTTATGATTTTGAGACAATTATGATTTTTGTCATAATTGTGGAGCCCTAATTAATACATTTAAACTAAATCTTTAAAATAAAATATATATCATTTTATATAATAATATACCATTGTAGAATGACTGGATGTGTGGATGCATGAGAAGACAAATGATGCAAGGAGGAGTGAAGTACTGAAGAGTGTGTATGAGATGCCTGCTAGGCCCTGAAGGACTCAGATCTACATCTGGCCTTTCTTTGTAATTACTAAACAAAGGCACTGGGTTTGGGTTCATGCAGACCTCTAGTATGCGTATGTGAGAGAGCATGAGCACTGTACCACACGAGAGAACTCCACCGGCTCCAGCATGCAATGGGCCAAAGCGTTCATGAGATCAGGCTGAGACAGACAGAGACAAATTGAGTGAGAGATGGACTGACGGATGAACGCATGAGATGCACATGACACACACACACACACACACACACACACACACTCAACATCTAGTGCCGTTTTCACGCAGCGTGACGGACGCAGGGGGCGCGGTGGCACTTACAGGCACGAGCTTCCAATACCATTTTGAGGGAGACTATCCGACAGGAAGGGGCGGGACAAGAGAGACAAACAGGAAGAGCATAAAGGTTAAACGTCGAGCTGAGAAAGAGGTGGAGGGAGAAGAGAACGATCAGATCTAAACGAATGAAATCTGATCAGAGAACAGGGTTAAACCGTGTAGTAAAATGCACAGTGAGTGATTCAGCCAATCGACGAGGAGAACACAGGCCTGCATGCTAACGCTCTGGGTGCTGTTCTACTACTGGATGGTTTGGAGACTCGTGATTGGTCAGACCTTCTGATGACACGGCGAATCCATCAGCGGCTGCTTCATCTTCAGTTCCTTGTCGGAGAGCTCTCTCGTCTTCAGAATCACCTGCAGCACACAAATTTTCAGTTTTCATTTTTTTTTTTACATTTGTAGTAGTTTCTATTAAATATATATTTTATATATTTTTTTATAATTATATATATTTATTATTATTATTATTATTATTATTATTATTATTATATATATATATATATATATATATATATATATATATATATATATAAATATATATATATATTTATTATATATATATTATATATTATATTATATTATATATTATATATTATATTATTATAAATTATATATTTATTATATATATATATTATATATATATATAAAATTATTATTATTTATTTTTCTTTTTTATAAAAATTAGACATCTTGCCTTGGCAGCTATCTGAGATAAGTTTTTAGATTTTATTTTCAAATAATGAAATGTTTTTTTTTTTTAATCTTTAGTTTTAGGTAATCATAATAACACTGATTTCCACTGCATCTGGACACTGTTCATTTCAACATTCTATTCATCAAAGAATCCTGAAAAAAGGACAATCATATTCCTATTTATTTAAAGGTACAGTAGCAAAAATAACCTGTTTAATTCTAAGGCTCAGAAATGGTGAAAATACAATTAAACTAAATTATAACATGTTTGGTGCAAAGCTTGACTAACATTATATTTGAACTTAAAAGTGCTCCCTAAAGAGATAAATCAACCTCTGACCTTGTTGATCCAGAACAGCATGGCGTCCTCCATATCGAAGGGAAGCTCTTTAGAGGGGCAGAAGGAGGAAAAGCGCTTGACACTCGCCACGACTCTCTCTACAGCCATCATCTCCACCGTGTACGCCATCATCAGAGCGTCTATCAGCGGGATGTGAGAACTCTACACACACAAACACAAAACACCACCACTGTACAGAGGATTCTGTGGATAAATAACACGAGGAAAGAATGACTACTGACTAAAACAAACATGTTTAAGTTGAAGTACTAAAATTACCTAAACAAAAACTGAAATAAAAATAATGTTAGAAATATAGAAAAAAAAGCACATACCATTACTAAATTACTCAAATATTTTTTTATGAAAATATAGCTAATTCAATATATTTATAAATAATATAATAGCATTGAAATAATACTAAAATAACAATTCTGAGAAGTTGCAAATCTGAAAGTCCTAACTGTGTTGTGATGTGTGTTTCATTGATTTTGGTCAGAATATATGTAAATAAAGAGTACATAAAAAAATGTGTAACAAAAACTGCTGGAATACTGATTTATAGTACCAATTATATATACAGATTTTCTAGTAATATCCAATATGTTTTTTTAAAATTGTAATTTATTATATTATATAAAAATATATTAACAATATATAGTTCAATGCTAAATATTATAACATTGACCATTTCTTTCACTTCGATATAACATGTTCTCAATACATGCATTTTAAATGAGAAAGTAGCATCAGTTATCGTCTCACCAAATAATATGGATATTTTGCATTAGATGCAATTTTAATTATTTAAAAAATAATGAGTCAAAGAGAGAAATATATTAAACAAGACATTCATAAATAAATAGCTGATACACAATATGGTGTCAACGTACTGTGCATCCCTGGGTTATTTTGCTTTTATGAATTATATTAGTCATAATTTGCATTTAGAATGCTAAAATGGTCTGAATAAGAAGTTAAAGAGAATCACATTTAATGTGTACAGTAATCTAGCAAACAGTGCACAGTATACAGAGATCTTACTGATAGAAACACAGTGTGAGCAGTATGAGTAATGTGAGTAGTACGAGTAGTAGGCCATTCCAGACATACCCTGAGAAAGAGAATCTCTCATCAAGATAAATGACTCAACAGATTCAACCATATTAGGAGAAGATCACTGACGCTCAAAAACACACACGGCTCTGAGTCACTCTGCACGAACAGTGTGTGTGTGTGTGTGTGTGTGTTTGTTCTTCACACAGCAGAAGAACAGAAAGTGCACTGGCTGTGTTTAAGTCAGAAACACACTCTACATGAGAACATAAACACAGACGGCGCCTCACTGTCGAGGAAACAGCGCTCCCTGCTCAAGAAGCTCATTTTGAAGCGGTTTTATTTAGTTAGCTGCTATAAACATGTCTACCTTCTCAGTGAAAACCTCCTCAATCTGACCATAGATAGAAGAACTACTGTTGATGTTTGGTTGACCAATCAGCAGAAAGGGGTGTTTCATTCCCACCAACATGTGGAAATCAAATATTCAAGATAGATTTATCGATTGTATAAATGAAAAATCAACCCAAATTCTTGAACACACATACACCTACATACACATATATATATACACAGTAGTGTGCAAAAGTCTTCGGCCACTAGTATTTTAACCAACAAAAAATTGTTTTGCTGTAGTGTCAGTAGCAAATATCAGTTTACATTTCCAAACATTATTTTTGCCATTAATTGTAATAATCCAGTGAGATTTAAGTTTGCACAAGGCGTCTGACAGCAGCCAGTGCTCCACACAGAGATCTGATCTGATCATCATCTTCAGTCTGTCTGAGATTACATGAAGAAACAGAACAAACTGAGACAGACTCAATCCAGAAGAACTGTGCCAATGTCTCCAAGACACTTCAAGAAACCTGCAAAGCTACCTGAAAAACAATGCCCAAGTGCACCTAGGAAAAAAGCTTTTTTTAATACATAGTGTGGTCGCAGCAAATGTTGGTTTTAATTTAGTTAAGTTAATAGAAGTTAATTAATAAAATCTATTTATGGCATTATTTTTGACGGCATCCTCACTTTACAGCATTTTTACACAAGTGCCTAAAACTTTGCACAATATTGTAGCTTTGCAGGTTTTATTGAAGCGTTTTGGAATTATCTGTAAGTATATATATATATATATGTGTGTGTGTGTGTGTGTGTGAGAGCTGTATTTTTTTATAAAATACAGCTAACACAAAACACAATAAAAACCTAACATCATTAAAAAAAACAAAAAAAAAACATGATTTTCGAAAATTTGAAAAAACAGAATCATCAGTTTTTGCAAATAAACTCTTCATATATAAATTCTGCTTTCAAATTAATCAAAGTTTGTCTTGGGAGCAGTTTTCTTGTTGAATTAACACAAACTTTGTTGATAATTGAGATGAAGCTAGTTAAGAAATTAAATACAACAAATATTAGATAAAAAAAACAAAAACAACTGAAATATTGCCTTGGCAGCTAATTTAAATCCAATTTTATCTAATAAAATTACTGAAACTAAAACTAAAAAACATTTAAAATTTAAACATAAAAACTAATTCATAATATTAATAAATACCAATAAATAATTACTAATAAATACTATAATAATATATAAATAATACCAAACTGCTGGGAAGTTATGAGTTCAGGAGTCATATTTTCCATGTGATGTGCACTCCAGTGATTTGATTAGAACAAATGGAGTAAATAAAATGTGATTGTTCTTTCTTTCTTAGAGCTAGAACAGCAAACTGAAGAGTAAATGATGTGCTGTCATGTGGTGATATTCATGACTGCTCTTCTTATTAATATAATCATTCTGCAAGTTAGTGAATGGAAACTAAATGAAAGAGACTTTGTGTTTGGGTGTATGTTGATCCATTAGAGAAACACTATGGATGTTTCCACTGGCCTACACACACACACACACACACACACTCGTCTGGCTGTGGCACTCCATCACCCCAGAAGGTTTTGGACAGATGGTCCTACTGTGCCTGAGTTCTGTCCTCAGATATACCTCTCCAAATCTCACTCACACACACACACACACACACACACACACACACACACACAGAGAGAGAGATAAAACAACAGAGTGCAACAGTGACCTCTCACTTTCAGCAGCCTGGGTTTAGGAAGTATTTTTCCCCATCTATTTTCTCTACAGAGATTTCAAACTCAATCCGAGATGAATCACAACATTAAAATCTCATTTCAGGAAAAATATTAATAAGTGAACTACTCTAATAAATCACATAAAAATGATGCCTTAATATAACAATACTGATTTATCGACTCATAGTCGTCAATTATAGTAATAATCATAATAATAATATTCTTATATAATTTTTAGACATATATTTTTTTATGTATTTCATTATATTAATATATATTAACAATATATAGTTTATTGCTAAATGTTATTTTAATTTTTTTATTATATACACAAACATGCATTTATACTTAGAGAGATGAGAGAGAGAGAGAGAGAGAGAGAGAGAGAGAGAGAGAGAGAGAGAAAGAGAGAGATAGATAGACAGAAAGACAAATAGAAAGAGAGAGAGAGAGAAAGAGAGAGATAGATAGACAGAGAGAGAGAAACACAGAGAGAGAGAGCGAGAGATAGACAGATAGATAGAGCGAGAGATAGATAGACAGATAGACAGACAGATAGAGTGAGAGAGTGAGAGAGCGAGAGATAGATAGACAGATAGAGTGAGAGAGCGTATTTTATATATATATATAAAATACTTTTTACATATTTTTTTCTATTTTTATGGTTTTAGCTTTAGCTTACTATAATAACTCATGTTTGAGCTCAGCTCTTTAGTTGTGTTTCTGTTTCTGTGGTAAACAGCGGATTCCCTGATTGGTGGATCTCGGTTTAGGATTGTGGGTAGTTTAATTCTTCTGTAATTAAACATGAAAATTTAAAAACTTAGTTAGGTCGTTATTAATTAGGCTCTATCTGGAGGAAAGAAGTCAAAGGTGGAAGTCGCACCATCTTAATGGGGGTGGAGGAGAGGTCGTCGTGGGAGACCGGCGTATCGTCTGCTTCTCTGACACATATCCCGCGGCGTGCGAGCGTCTGGATGACGGCCTGATGGGAGCCGAGCGCAGACGCCTGGTCGCCCTTCAGCAGCAGCCCACACACCCTGCAGTAGAGCTCCGAGGACAGCAGCAGAGACAGCACCAGAGGCTTGATGTGCTCCACGCAGTACTGATCCGTGTAGAACGGGTCTCGCAGGTCCGCCGGGATGTGCTCTGACACACACAAATACAGAATTATAACAACCTGATACAACCAGCATAACCCTACTGACTTAATATTTATATTTGAATTACATTTTCGTTTAGTTTAAGTTGAAGCACTAAAATAACTAAAATTAAAAACTATATAGACATATTAAAATAAAAATAATAATAAAAAATCAATGCATATTGATATTTTAATAATTAGATTAAAATGTAATTATAAAATATTTAGATAATAATTATAATTTGTCTGTGTGTGTGTGTATGTATATATACATACACACACACATACATACACAAAAACTAATTATTTTAGAAAAAAAAATTTGTATATAAATATATAGAAAAAAATGTTAGGAAAAATATATAAAATACATTAACTGAATTATGAAATATAATGACTAGATTTAAGATTTTTTAGATATAAATGATATGCATAATATTAGAAAATAATTATAATAATACATGTAATATTATTTTTATAATAAATTATTGCAATGTTCCTAAAAAAAAAAAGTTAAATATAATTAATTTTTTTTGTTTTACATTTTGGGTAAAATGTGGCCTCTAACTATTAAAAGATTATAAGTGGAGAACTGACTGTAAGATAAAGATATGGAGATGTCGTACAGACCAGAAACAAAAGGTGATTTTAAACATCTTGCTAGCAAAACCAAACAACCAACACAATCGGTGCTAGGCTAATTATAGCTAACTGCTAAGCTAATGCGGCTAAGCGACAAGACAATGTTTATTTCATTTGTTGGCGTGTTTGACCTTGTTTGTTTGGATTCAGACGTGAGAAGACAGTGTGGTCAAGATGATAAGCAGCTTTAGTTAATTCTGACAGCACTGCAGATGGAAAACAGTCATCACTTATTACCGCTCTAATGCAAAACGCCACTTTTTCCTTTAAATGAACTATTTCTCTCTTACAGGTAGATTTTTTGTTTGTTTGTATACTCTTCCACTCAACCAAGGGTCATTCTGAGGTTTCATTAAATTAGGAGGTCAGAGGTCAACCGGTCAGATTAAAGCCTGAGGAAGATTAACAGTGGCTGACTGTCTAATAAAACCCGATGAGACACGTGTGTGTGTGCGTGTGTGTGTTTGTGCACGTATGTAAGTGTGCATTTAACAAATTCTACATAGACAACACTAAATAAAAACGGTGTGGTGTTTGTGTGACGGATCTGCTTGAAATCAAGCTGGTAACCTCAACACTTTCTTTTAAGATACACGCTCTACCACACACATTTCATTTTGCAGCAATAAAGAAAATAATCCTTAATCTTGAAATAAAGAATACTGAAATATATATATATTTTAAATATAAAATACTTTCCTGGGAGGGTTAGGGTTAGGTGTAGGGTTGGTGTAGGGCCATAGAATATACAGTTTGTACCGTATACAAACCATTACACCTATGGGATGAACCCACTTTTCACAAAAAACAAACATGTGTGTGTGTGTGTGTGTGTGTGTGTGTGCACTACTTCTCATTAATAAATAAAGGCTGACAGTCAGAAATGGGTCACACACACACGAGGGCTTCCCTCACAATGACATCTGACCACTCCTTCAACACTGGACAAAGAGCTTCAGAGCAATATCACATCAAATAGACTTTCTCTCTGCTTTAGCTGAACAGGCAGGTTCAGGTCTGAGACACTGAAAACCTCTGAGAAAGGACAATCAGTCAAATACTAGAACTCAACATTACTCTCAACTATTACAAGTGCACGCAGCAACATTCAGATACATTGACATCATGTAAAAGCTGTTTTAGCAAATGTGACAGTGTTCAAACAGACAAAGCATTGCTCATCCACATATATTATGAATCTAAAACATTAGACAAATATGGGCACTTCATTTAGAGGTCATCAAGGTCAAAGAAATCTTACAGATCAATATGAATCTATAAGCAATAATGACAAAGCTTATTTCAAAGCTTATTTTAAATATCCATATATAAAATCAGACAAAAATTACATTTTTTTTTAAATATTACAATAATAAATTACTTATCGCATTGCTCTCTTTATAAAGTTGTATTAATATTATATCAAACTTCATTAGCATACATACAGTAAACTCACATAGAAACGAGATATTTATTAAATAGCAAATCTCAATTGCTTGATTTTTTATTTTCATTGCAAAATGTAACTATTATTGCCCAGCTCTTTACATGAAACTGCTTTGAACATATCAATATAAAACATCAGGCAAATAAGGATGCTAAATTTATATCCAGTTGGATTAATATTATATCAAACTTTATTTGCATATATATAGTAAACAAATGTAAAGCGATATGAACTAGCAAACTATATAAAGTCATATTTACTAAAGATCTTATCTCAAACTGATGTAACTATTTTCGCTCAGCTCTTTGTATAAAGTTGAATATATATATATATATATATATATATATATATATACACACACACACACACATTTATATTATTATATAAGAATTATTATTATTATATATTATAATGTTCATAATTTATAATATATTATTATATTAGTAATATATATTCTTGATCAACTCTAATCTGCTAAATTCAACTAAAAGGCATGAAGATATTACAGTATTATAAATATCAACATTCAAATTTTCTGTAAAGTGTATTATGAAACAGTGTATTATAAAATACATCCTATATAAATTAATCTAACTTGACACGGCATTCAAATCTTTGTCTGGACCAAAAACATTCAAAAATAAACAATGGTGTAGTATTTAAGCCATCATATCACTTACTGGTCATAATACAACCCCTGAAAATGGCAAAAACAACACCAATTTTGTAGGGAAAATTCAAAATAACCGACTTCCTGTTGGGATTAGGATTTCGTACCAAGAGACTTTTTTGTAGGTATTGGTGTGTTACATGTGTTTACCAATTTTTGTACATAAACGTGAAACATAGCTCGAGGCGCACACCGTTGAAAGTGTATAGGTGGCGCTATCGAGCCATTTTACCACACCCGATGGAATATTGGCCTTCAGATCTGTTCAGGCCAGGACTTTTATCACACATGTGAAGTTTGGGGAAGATCGGACATTTTATGCCTGAGTTATAACATCTTTTATTACCATGGCGAGACTTTGAATTTTGTCACGGCGCCATGGACACGCCCCTTAACGAAAACTCAAGATCTTCAAAATTTAACATTGCACAGGCCTTTAGATTATACTGACCATAAAAAGACATTGATGTCAAAAAATTTCTAGGAGTAGTCTGTCGAAGTGTAAAATATGTCACTTCCTGTTGCCTATAGGTGGCGCTATGACTATAACTGAATATGGGCATGTAAATATGTTCAGGTCAAGAGTCTTATTAAACATGTGAAGTTTTGGGCACATTGGACATTGTATGTCTGAATTATAGCAACTTCATTTTTCATGGCGAATCATCGAAATTCGCCAGGCCGCCACGGACACGCCCTTTAACGAAAACTCAAAATCTTCGCAATTTAACATCGCAAAGGCCTTTAGATTAGGCATACCAAATTTGGTGTTGATCTGAATAAGTTTCTAGGAGGAGTTCGTTAAAATACAACTCATGGAAATGGCAAAAATGACACAAAATTTGCTCATAATATTAAAAATAACCGACTTCCTGTTGGGTTTAGAATTTTGCTCTAAGAGACTTTTTTGTAGGTATTGGAGAGTTACATGTGTGTACCGATTTTCAGTTAACAAACAGAACTCATTTAGCACCATTCAGGGTTACAACGGAGACAAAAGTTAGCAGAAGGCATTGCACGCTCACACACCGGTGCTCTCCCACGATCACACACAGCTATTTCTGTCTGCAGACTGTGTGATGTAACAGACGCTGTTATTTCTGTCACGATTAGACTGAAGACGCTCTGCTAGAGGAAAAAACACACCACCATCATCATCACCACCACCTTCCTCCTGCACATCCAGGGAGTATCGCTGGCACAAACATTCATGCATCAATCACAATCATTTATTCTAGAGGCTCTGCTGAACTCCAGAGCACTGGGAGAATGTCCGCTCCTTTCCAAGCTCTCTTGTGGTCAGTGTAGAGCCGTGGTCTTTGTGGACTCTGAGAATTGCTGACGAAGAAGCAACACACACAAACACACACACTCCCATCCCAACAAACACACAACTTCTGCCACTTCAGAACTATTCCCCCATGCCAGTCAACATCTCACTGCCAGCATCCAAAGCAAGCAGTTCAATAGATGCTAGATACAATAGATACAGCAAGTAGAATTTTTCCAATTCAATTTTTTTTTCCACAAATAGCATTAAAAAAAAAAAAAAATTATATATATAGCTTTTTTTTTTGGACATGGTACATCTATGGTTTTGGGGAACTTTGGAGGAACCTATAAATATCATGATACTGGTTTTCAAACTGCATCACTTTTTGCAAGAGGGGGATTGTAGAGATGCACTCACCTTCACCGTACGCTTTGGCGAACAACCAGCGGAGGTTTGCTTCTATCTTGGCTCGGGCCGAGTCGTACATTTCCAGCGGCACGATTTCAAGTCCACCCTCAACCAAATCGGCTCTTCTCGGGACACTGTCCCCACCTGCAAGCGCACCTACATCCATCCTAAACACACGCGCATGTCAGCAGTTATTGAAAACATCTTAATGGAAAAGTTCCTGCAAAATATTACAATTCAGAAAAGAGTTATCCTGCAGAATGTCCATGCCCGTCTTTTATATATGATAAAAATGGTGAAGGGCAAAATTAATTACTTAATTTTTGTCTTCTAGTTTTCATAAAGCCATCATTTGTAAAAGATTGCATATATATATATATATATATATATATAGTATTTTTTTTTTTTTTTGTCAAATAGACTACTTTTATGGTGCTTTTTGGCCCATTTTGAAGCTTGACAATCATGATCGCTATGCAAAGTATTTTACTGCTTATGTCTTTTATCTTATCATTTAATCTTAAGTCATATATAATGCTATTTATACACATTACATGGTAAAATAAAAATAAACCATTGGGAAACACACACATTTAATATTTAAAGCCACCCAAATATTGACAACTCATCCAGGATTTAGTAGCACACAAAAAAATGTCCAAAAAAAAAAAACTCTGTGGGACGAAATTTAAAAAAAAAAAAATACTATTTTGTCTAAGAAAATAACATATGAATAAGTATTTATGTATACATGAATAGTTAGAGCGGCTTGGAAAAATGAGAGCAGTCTTATAATGAGGTGAAAAACAAACATGATGTTCTCTCAAAAATAATTTTAAATCTAAAAACAGATGCACATAATAAATATCCAAGTAAATAAATGTATTCGTTGCTGTCAACAAGTACCCTCTGCATATTTGACAGATGAACGTTCTTTGACTGTAATGGACCATGGTAAACACCATCCCTGTACCATGGTACTACCACAGTATTCAGCCCAGCCTTTGAATAAGGACAGTTTGCAGTCATTATAAAACCTACAATGTAATACTGCGAGTGTCCAAACACCAAACAGCACAAGACAGGCCTAGACAGACAAACCACCCTCCAGATCAGACCAAACAATGCATGATCTTTATGATGAAGAAATGATAGAGGAATAATAACCCTTCCAATAACCCGACATAAACCAGCATTGATGACAGAACGTTCAAATGTGATGAATGCATGTTTGTGAACACAAAGCAATTAAATCTGATGTTTGTCAGCGCGCAATCTTTACTGCAGGCTCTGCAAACGAGGGCTTATGAATGAACGGAGCTGCTTTACTACTATGACAGAAATCTAATCTGTGTGCTGCACCTGTGAGCGGCGACATCAGAGACGAGCCGACATTACCTCAATCCACGCGTCAGATCAACAATGAAGCTTTAAAGATGCGTGAATATTCCTGACGCTTTTAATGAAAGCTCTCGCGGGCGTCTGTTCTTTCCACTCCCCGCGCGGCCTCCGCTACATGACGCGCCGCGAGATATTCAGCAATTATGACGCAAACGGACAGAACACGTTTGGAAAACGTCCCGGTTCAAAAAGACACGTTTGCTCGCGTCTCTTCTGCCATCCGGGCGCTCGGTCATTGTCTGGCCGCCGTAGTCCTGAGAGACCCCGTGGCCCGTCGCTGTTTTTGTCGCTATGGATATATATGCAAGCTCATGAAGGACAAGAGCGCATGCGCGCGTCTACAGGCGCGTCCTGCAATAATAACAGGCCACACGATCGATACATTCCACAGTCATTATACAAAACTCACTTTTTCGTTTTGTTGTCTGAAGTACATAGACAGCACATTTGTCCAGCATATTGATCAACGGTCTGTTATTTTATAATAGTGCTTTATAAATAAACTGAACTGAATCTGTGAGCCCTAAACAAATTTTATTTGATATATTTACAGCCGATTGTACTTTTATTCTGATGTTTGTACAGCATTATTTCCCCCAGTCACTTATTTATTTAGCCTACTTTTGTAGTTCTTCTTGTTTTGTGTTTGCATAATTGTATAACAGCCTATAATTCATGGAATATTCTTTATTCCTTTACGTTTGTTTGTTAGCTTGTTTATATATATATATATATATATATATATATATATATATATATATATAGGCTATATATATATATATATATATATAGGCTATATATATATATATATATATATATATATATATATATATATATAAAATGTAAAACTATTGCAGGACTATAGGAAAACAATGAGAACTTGAATTTGATATTTAATAATATTTGTAGAATTAGCTGTATGCTGTTTATTTATTTTATTGTGATCCCCGACTATTGATTTGACCTACAAATCAATAGGCCTACAGTTAGTAATATTTTTACCATTAACATTTTTCACAAAAAACAACTTGAGTTAAAGGTTAATTCTAAAAAAAATAGCCTACATCAGTTATTTGAACTCGAACCGACATGAACAAAACTATTATTATAGTCCCTTAGTTAAGAACATTACATATTAAAAATATCTGTAATAATAATTTTTAATTAGCCCAGCTAAAACGGTGTTACGTCATAGTAAAGGTATGCATCTTAAATGGTATAAACAATAGCACTTGTGTTTTTTCGGCTCTGCAGCGCCTTCTGTAGCTGATGAGAAGCTCTGAGGGCAAAGCAGGACAGCATCAGCTCATCTGACTGGGGTTATCATTGACCAAATCCCTAGTGCATCCTTAACCTCACCCCTGCTGAGAATGAACCGTGGATTCGTGGCAGGTGACTGTTGAGCTTTAGTGTTGAGTGCGTGTGTGTGAGAGAGAGAGAGAGAGAGAGAGAGATGATTTCATAAATCAAGAACCATTGTTACATTGGATTGAAGTCTGATGCATCTGAACACGATTAGCCAAGTCTAAAAAACAAAACTGACCATCAAATAAACAAGTCCATCTGTTAACATAAGACAGTTACATAAATTAAGTTTTTTTTTTTTTTTTTTTTACTTTTAACCATTGCTTCTTTCTAAAACACGAGTCCTCTATTCAATATCTGTAATGCTTTTTCCAGTGAAGAAGCTGTTTCTGAATCAGGAGAGAAATCTGCACAGATCAAGCACCATTTAAAAGTGAAATACAATCCTAATTAACTCTAAACTAATATGTGGTGGGTGGATTTTGATATGACAGGATAACAGGAGATGGACTTTTTCTGTGGAAGAAGCGTTGTTATAGATTACTAAAACATATATTGGTCAGAATCGATGGCTTGAAATGAAAATGCCTTGATAGTTTTTTTCTTAGAAAACACACAGCTTTCACTTCAGAAGTTAACTGATGGACAGGAGTGATGTGAATTGATTATTGTGATGTTTTTATCAGCTGTTTATACTCTCATTCTGACAGCACCCATTCACTGCAGTGGATCTATTGCTGACAAGAAACAAACTCTACATCTTGGATGGACAAGAAGACAAAAGGGGTTTTTCAGCAGCACCCACATGCATGTATGAAATGTTGAAGCCATTAACCGATTTGTGCACCACAATCAATATTAGCCAAAATCTTGTTTTCTGTTTGTTAAATATTTTTCATTTGCCAGATTGAATGGAATAATTGATCGGATGAGACAATGCCCCCCTGAGAATCACATTTTGAGCAAGTTTTATTATTTTATATATATTGGTGAACTATTTCTTTAATGTGTATCCACACACTGTCAACAAACACTCTCTGATGTACGTCAGCTTCCAGTTCACTGCATGAGTATAATCGATTAAACAGAGTCACACAGGAACACACTAAAAGTCATTCTAGTGAATTAGTGGCCTGGCAAACCAAAGTCACATGAACCTGTTATCACTTCATATTTAACAGTCTAGTTTTAATTTTAGATGCATATTCTCAAGTGCACTATTATTGCTTTTACTCTGTTATTTGATCAAATAAATACAGCCTTGGTGAGCATAAATAGACTTAAGACACATTTAAAAAAATATTTCAAACAACAGTTTAAGAAATAATAATAGTGATGCTTTTTTGCCAGTCAAATGAATATTTTGAAGGCAAATCAAGTCTGACAACACAAGTAAAAGTAATGTCACCAAACGGTGTCCTTTATTGTGTCAAGTCACTTTACAAAATCATTGAACAAAATACTTTTTTTTTCTCAAACTACAAGTCAGTCTTTTCATGTCATCATTAAAACATTTGATCTGCATTTAATAAACATGTCTGGAAATCCACAATCAAACCTCATAAGCACAGATGATGTCATCACCCTGCGACACACACACACACACACACACACACAAACATTCTTCTCCTTTTTCTCTCACTCTCTCACACACACACACACACACACACACACACGCCTCATCTAAATGTACATGTCATAATATCTCCTACAAATCTACAGCAGGCAATAAATAACAGTGAATGCTACACTACATACGAAAAGCTCCCCAAAACACCTGAAGCAGGGTACCTTGGGGAAAAGATTTGGGTTCAAAATGAAGTCAGAACAGTGTCTACAGACGATACTCGGTAACATAGCATAAATCAGCCATAATCGGCTCTCTTTCATGTCAAAACGAACGTGTCATACATTAAAATCACAATATTAAGACTCTTTTCTACATTTTTTGTTCACAGAAAACTAATTGTTTGGTTAAAAATGACCATATAAAACCTAATTAATACTGAAATTTTAATTGAAAACAAAAAAATTCTGACACCATATTTTTCTAAATTATTTTCAGAACAGTAAATGGTCAAAATAAAAATAAAATGCAGTATAAATAAAAAACAAAAACTTATATCTGTAGTCCAATATGCATATAAATAAATACACAAATTAATAAAAATGGTTCTTAGCATACAAAAATCAATAAAAAGAGTTCATATCATTAATATAAATTGTCTATTCAGTTTAGCTTCTCAATGCCCCGCCTACTTAAAGGCCTCTGGGATATGGTTCATCTGCATACTGGTGGGCGGGCTTGAGATACCCTCAGACCAATCAGACAGGTTGGAATGTGGAGATGAGCTTGACCATTGGTCGGGAGATCCAGGGGAGGGAGTAAGGAACGGGTGGTCGGGAATCTGCTGCTGGTGGCTGGGTGTGTTGTCCACAGGGTTGGAATAGCTATGTTGAGAAGGTGGAGTCAGAAACTGTGTGCTAGAAATGGGCGGAGCCATGCGCTGGCTCTCCTGTGATAGGATAGTCTGGATGGGGGTGTGTCCTGACCCGGACTGAAGATCCAGCCCACTTAGGTCACCTAGGAAGTGATGAGAGAGGGCGTGGCCAGAGGTGGCGCTGTTTTGGTGCTGCATGTGCGCCATATTCTGGTGGGCGTGGTTGTGAATCATGTGCGACGGGGCACCGAGGTGGCTGTTTTGCATTGTGGGATAGCCCATGACCTGTGGCATATTGGTGGCAGAGAGCATTGAGGGTATCAGGGTTGTGAAGCCTGCCTGCTGTTGCTGCACTCTATGCAGCCAATCGCATGCCGCTGTTTGAGCCCCGCCTCCATTGTTAGGCACTGGCAGATGGGATAAGCGTGGAGGAGGGGCGGAGTCATACTGCTTCCCTAAACTCTGAAGAGCTCCACTCATGTGGGAGTCAGCCAACCCTTGGAGTTGATTTAAAGTGATGGGCGGGGACTGTTGAAATGGTGATGTCATCGTGGGCGGGGACGAGACGTCCGACAGGTAACCGTGCGGCGACTCCAGCGAATCGACTGGCGAGAGGACGGCCACTTCTATAATGCCTCCAAATTTGCCCTCTCCGCTCTTTTTCTTTTTCATTCTCATATCTTTTCCGCCATCCTTACCTCCTACGCCTTTACCACTTGGTTTCCGTGCCTTCTTGGCTGTGTTGTTGTTGTTGGCACTGCCCGGGCTGGGTTTGATGCCCAGATAGGTGTTCGGCGAGCAGAGAGGGGGCGATAAGGGTAGCGCGGGACTCTGGACCAGGTTGTATTCTTCTAACAGACGGACGATGTCGTGGTGCATGCGATCCTGCGCGATGTCGCGTGGAAGCTGATCTAGGTGATCCGCAATCTCACGGTTGGCCAAGTGATCAAGAAGGACTTTAGCGGTTTCGTAACTTCCCTCACGAGCGGCCAGGAAAAGTGGTGTCTCCTCCTGCAAACCATATTATCGTTAATATTTTTGATAACTGAAATACATAAAATATAAAAATCAAAACAAACTTAACGTAAATTAGAAATGTTGCCTTGGTAACCAACTAAGTTTAAGATGAAGCACTGAAATTACCAACTGGAAATAAATAAAACTAAAATTGAAAAAAAAAATAATAATAATAATTTAACCTAAATATTAAAAATAAATGAACAAAAACTAATACAAATGCACATAAAATAAAAAAAAGTTAAAAAGAAAATATAGAATATAAATTAAAAACGTATTAAATACATTAGTAAAAACTATAACAACTATATACTATACTAACTGAAAAATTGGAAATAAATTAAAATAAAAACCAATAAATAATTTATTTAATAAGAAATACAAAATGTATTAAATAAAAATTACATTAAAAATACTAATGCACATAACATAAAAAATTTGACAAAAAGTTTAAATGAAAACTTAAAAAACAAATTTAAAATAAAAATCATTTCAAAATATTAATAAAAGCTACAATAATACAAAAAAGGGCTAAAAAAAACAAGTTATAATGTTTTTATGTGGAATAAAAAAAAACATTTTAATTTTCTATTCATAAACTCATTGACAATTTTGTTTTACTGTAAATGCACCCACCTTGTTATTCTGTAGGTCTTTATTTGCTCTATTCTTCAGAAGAATGACAGCAGCGTCCACATTATTAACTGCAGCCGCCCAATGAAGAGCAGATTTACCTACAGACACATAAAAACAGATTGAATTAGCAGGGACAGCCATGCATCTTCAAAATAACCACCAATGAAAGGTGTTTTGAGAGATTTGGTTGTTTGTATTCACACCAGAATCATCAGTAGCATTGGGATCCGCATGGCAGTTAATGAGCTCTTCCACCATTCCCTCGACAGCCAATCGGGTGGCCAGGATCAGCGGAGTCGTCCCATCATGCATGCGGGCGTCCAGATCCGTCGCTCGGTTCCGAATGAGAATCTGATTCCAAACACAAAGCAAAGTTTAAAAATTATTCAACAACCAAGAGCAGCTAAAAAAACAAAAAATGACATGGTATATATATACAAAATGAATTATTTATAAAATAGTTATATTAGACATTAAATATAAATTTGACATTAAATATACATGTTTATATTAAATATATGATTAAATTGCGATATTAGTCAAATACATTTAAAGGAAAACTTATTTTTTTAATGGATTATGTGCAGTGTTATTTTAGTGTTATTAGAGCGGTTTGGCTTTTTATTTTTAATAAAAAAAAAAATATATATATTTTTTGAATTTTGTCAATAAACAATGTTTATTATTTTGTAATAATTATCTTTCACTTATATTATACATTTCATATACATTTTATTTTAATATACATGAATACATTAAATATTCATTTAATATATTACATGTAAAAATATTTATTGGAAATATTTCTATTTAGTTTTATTGTTAATTCATATTCATTTTATTATTATTATTATTACTAAAGTTTTAAATTTATTCAATTAAGTACCCTTAGTTGTCAAGGGAACATTTTTATTTTTCGAGTACGCTCAAATTAAAAAATAAATATTTTTACTTTATTTCATTTTCTAAAATAGTTTCAAATATTATTTTATAATATTAAAATTGAAATAAAACAAATCAATAAATTTTAATAATAAACCCATTTTTTATTAGTAACATATACTTTTACTATCATTACTACTACTAATAATAACGTAAGAATGATTAACCACAAGCCAGTTGAAAATCGATTCAAATATGTGACGATTCAAATTGGATTTGATTCAAAGTCAGACAATTATGTTTTTGCTTCAAAATTCGAAATTATTCAATCTAAATTAGATAAAAACTTGTCTCGTTGCATGCATGCAGAATCTTTCTTTGGATCATGATTAAAAAAATTTTATATTTGGAAAGATCATATACAAAGCCTTCGTTTGTTTATATGAAGAGCTTTCTTTTATTTGTGTTATTTATTTGATTTGGGGGTTTGTTCTAAATTTTACATTTAGTTTTGTTATTTGCATTGTTATTTAGCAAACGCTTTTATCCAAAGCGACTTACAAATGAAGACAACAAAAGCAATCAAAACCAATAAAAGAGCAATAATATGCAAGTGCTATATTAGTATATTATTACAGTGTTATATTTACATTTCCCAAAGAAACATGCAGCATTTCGTCCAAGCAATAATAAAAAGACACATTTCATTTGTCTTAAATTTTTTAAGTGATTTGAATTGAATCATGAGTTGAGTGAATCGTTACATCCCTAATAATAACATCTTTTATAGTGTAGCTGTTGTTGCTTTCAAACAAATTAATTTAGTTCAGATGCTTCTGAATATATAATAATCTGTATTTTTCTCATTTACCTGGAAGACTCCCTGTGCGTCAGCAGCAACAGCGGCGTGGAGAGGCGTGCGGCCCATGTTATCCTGAACGTTAGCGTCGGCGCACGACTCCAGCAGGCGTTTGGCCGCATCTGAGCGGGCGTAGCGGGCTGCCAGGTGCAGCGCGGTCTCCCCGGTTCGGTCCGTCTGATTGTGCAGGTTAGCGCCGTGGTAGATAAAGTCGTTGATGACTTCAGCAGAGGGATCGTCTTCTCCCTCACCGTTTTCATTCTCGAGACCGCCGCCGCTGCACGACGCGATCATCAGCGGCGTGAAACCGTCTACAAGAGAAACCGAGGAGAGTTTTAAAGAAAACCCTAGAGCTGTCATCAGTTATGTGATGGGAAAGGTGTAAACGCTCACCAGGCCCGCGGACGTTGACGTCCATGCAGTCATTCTCGATCTCACCCTGTGGTGGAGTCGGAGCCATAGAGTTCAGACGCAGGTCAGCGGCGTCCAGGTGCTGCTGCGTCCACTGCCTGTGATCCAGCTGACCGCTCATGTCCAGAATAGACTGCTCCTCAAACTACACACAAACACACAGTTACACATCCCTCTGGGGTTAAACACTGGAGAAAACTTCCCACAGACAGCGGACTCACCTGGAATCGTTTAGCCGTGTCGTCTTCTGCCCATTCGCTCAGTTGTTCATCCATCAGAGAGTTTTTCAGAGGCCTGATGGGATGCAAAGTTGTATGTTGTCATTAATGTCAGTCATAAAGGTACAAAACTGTTGCGTGCAAATAAACAATGGCAGTTTTTCTGAACTTTAGGGGCAAAAATGCATTTTATATATTATTTCATTGCATTATAAATATCAATTACTAATATGAAATACATTAACAAAAAAAAAAAGACAAAGAAAAAAAAACAAAAGAATAGTACCAAAACTTAAAAACTTAATTAACACTTAAAACTTAAAAGTAAAAGCCAATCAATTAAAATGAAAGCCAATGAAAAATAATAGTATATATTGTAAATAATATTAAAACGACACTGCACAAAATACAAAAAATGTACAAAAATATCACATGGTCCCATTAACTATTATATATTTTTTTACATTAAATAAACATTATTAAATGTAAAATGTCACTCACACTAATATAAAAGACATTCACCATTAGATAAATTCATTACATTTCAGGAACTATAATTGTTTTAAGGAATTATGTGCAGCATTATTTTAGTATTACTAATATAACTTTTATAGCACTTATTGATATTTTGAACTGAACATTTTTAGTTTTCATTTAAACTTTAGTTTTAGTATTTTTGTTATGTTCTTTAGTATTTATATATATATATATATATATATATATATATATATATATATATATATATATATATATATATATATACACATTTCTAATAAGCTTATTTTTTCCAGTTCTAGTCATTTTAGTACTTCAACTTATTTCAGTTAGCTGTTTAATCCATACTTTTTATTTTTGTTTTGATTGAGTTTTTCATCTCTTTTAACAGTGTCACACACTCACTTGAGTCCCACAGAATCCTCTCCGACTGGTTCCCTTCGTTTCTTTTTGGGTTCTGTGACTTTAAATCCCTCGGGGAACCAAAGCTGCCCATGTTCCCTCTTCCTCTTCCTGGAGACCACGACGCCCACAGCCAGCAGCACCAGAACCGCCAGCCCCAGCAGCACCAGGAACACGGGGTACATCTCTCCTGGCTTTGAAGGGGGGTCCTCACCTACACACAGATACAGTTCTTAATGTAGGGCTCGGTAGAGTATGTTTCAGTGTGATAGTTAAATAAACCTTAAATTGTTCAATCATTTCCAGTAAATAAAATAAAGCACAAATACAACATAATATAAATATTAGATGAAAAACAATCACAAATTAGAAATGTTGCTAGGAAACTAACTGAAATAAAATGAGTTTAAGTACTAAAATGGCTAAACCTACAACTTAAATAATTTAAAGCTATATATATATATTTATTTATACACTTCATAATAATTATAATAAACAAAAACTAAAAATGAAAGCTAAAATAAAATATGAATATTTGATGAAAAGAATGTAAATGTTGCAACTAATTGAAAAAACAAAATTAAAAGATTAAATTAAAATTAAAAGTACCAAAAATCACCAAAACATACAAATAATTATATAATAATATACGAAATAATATATATATAATTTTTCTAAAATAGAAATACAAAGCTGAAAAAGACAAAAAGCACATTGAAAATGAAAAATAAAATTCTATAAAAACTTTTACATAAAAATTAAAAGCTGAAAAAAAATGTGAACAAAATTGGAAATGTTGAAATAAATGAGTTAACCAAAACTGAAAAAAAAAAAATAATAATTATGAATGTAAAAAAAAAAAAAATTTGGTTAAAGTACATAATAATAAAACCCTGATTTTGGCATAAATGTGGCACTCACTTGTGACAGCCTCGAGGATGTAAGGAACATTGAGATTCCCGCTAGAGGCCAGCGCTCCGAGGAAAGCCGCCACATCCGTGGCGCTCTGGAAACACTCATCAGACTGCTGATAACACTGACGGTTGTCTATCTCTAGATACACGATGGACCTGAAACACAAACATGTAAACGTCATCAAGACAAATCAGCACTATTATAATATTACATACATTTATATATTCAGTTTTAACAGTGATTTGCATTCACTCACCCTTTGATCTCCATCTGATCGAGTTCCCGTCGTAGGCGGGGCTTAAGGAACTCTGTCAGGCTCCTCCTAGCACGCTGCAGCAGCTGGGCCGGGTCCGTCCAATCAGAGCGCTTGTGCTTGCTCAGCTCGTGCTCATTGCCATAGTATGGGAAAATGAGCGGCTCTCCGTTAGCGCCGCGGCGAAACACCACGTTGGTATGCAGCAGTCCACTCAGCTCGCGGAGGAAAGATGAGGAGCGGTTGCGAAGTTCATCTGGGGGGATGTGAACCACTAGAACCAGACTTCCCACAGCCAGTTTCTGAGGAACGTCATCAGCGCAGTCCAGCCCATCCCATTCGCACTCGGCGTTATTACAGCCCTGGTCGCAGTGACCATCTGCATAGTGATCCCTACAGTACTGATCGTACAGCGGACTGAAGACAGAGATTGAGGAGGAAGTTGAAGGAGACGTTTAAAAACAAAATTACTGGCAAATTTTGCACTAGTTACTCTAAATGCATTTGTGACATTTTGTAATTTTTTTATATTATTATTATTATTATTATTATTATTATTATTAACATTATAATAATATATTTGGATTTTTCCATTAAGATGCATCATGATATATATATAAAATATTTCTAAAAAGTATACATAAATGTAACAGCAAAAATAAAACAATATGAATAATTATCAGAGACAAGTGGCTCCTGAATAACAAAAAGTTTAAACTGTTTAAAATAGCAATCAATGTTTTATTTATAAATTATATATATATATATATATATATATATATATATATATATATATATATATACATAAAACTGTAAATACCAAGTAAAGCAGTAATACAAAAAAGAATATAGATAAAAATATTACATTAATTTATTGCATTAAATTAAAAGAAAAATAGACATGATATATAATTAAATTATATAACATAATATAATTGAATTAAATGATACAAAAAACACATTTGACTTACTTGCACTGCCCCTCCAGTCTTTGGCAGTCGAAGCCATCATACAAGCAGCCAGCATTGGCGCATTGCTCATCGCATTTCCCGTCGTTGAAGTACCTCCAGCACTGCAGGGCGTCACTACAGTTCTGCCACGGGTCGTCGAAATTCAGAGAGCAGTCGCCGCCGTCCCATCCACACTCGTGATTGTTACACTGGGTATCACAGATGGCATTTCCACCCCTTCCTTCACACTGAGCGATTTCACATCGGATCTCCACCTCCGGAGGCGGGGCGATGTCTCGGCCCTGCCCTCCTTTGAAGGAGTAGTCAAGGATGTGGCAGAGGAGTCCGTTGAAGTTGGCGGGACAGGAGCAGCGGAAGAACGGGGCGTCGTTAATGGGTTGGCAGGTGCCTCCATTGTAGCAGGGGTTGTTGAGGCAGGGCGAGTCCATACGTGTTTGGCACTCGTGTCCACTGAAACCCGGCAGGCAGAGACAGCGGGGACTCAGGTGTCCCGAGACGCAGGTAGCACCATTACGACAGCGCAGGGAGCCGCAGGATTGGGCGTCATATTCACAGGAGGAGCCAGAGTAACCCTGAGAGAGAGGCAAAGGTTAGAAAGTGCATTTAAATACAGAGTTCTGGCATGAAACTCTAGATGGCACAGTCCAATAGGTCTAACTCGATCTGAACTAATGACATCATTATCACATGGCACAGCTGATTGGTTCTCTCCTGTGTCGGTAACCAATGAGCTTGCTGCTCAGCATTCAGATATACGACCAGTGCTAGCTGTAGCAGTGCAGATTGCTTCAGAAACCCCCCACCTCCCCCAGCTCCACCTGTATAGATCTGCTACGAGGTGATTCATGTATGCTATATGGGGGTTATTTTATATATGTCATATTTGCAGCACCAGAATTTCTTACATGCTCACAGCAGCATGTTGTGGATGTAATGGCACTAGCAACTTAATCTGCATCAGCGTAGCAGATCTATTCCGCCTAGACCAAATACATTAACATTGTCACGTACATTACCATTCCAATACCTTCGAGAGCTGTCATGACAGAAAGGTGCATCTAAACTGATCCATCAGCGCTTGAGCACTAAAGGTTTTTTTACTCACCGGCTGACACTTGCAGATGTATCCATGTTTGGTGTTACTCGCTACAGCACACGTTCCTCCATTTTTGCATGGTGTGTCCTTGCAACCATTGAACACAGTTTCACAACGCTTACCTGTGAATAAAAAATATATATATATATATATATAATTTAAACAAAAATTTCACTAAAATCTCTGGGTCATATACTTTACCCCTCAGAATGCAATAAATAAATAAAATATAAGCACAATTCTAAGTACACTTCATCATAGTTTTTGTTTTACTGAATTTAATAAAAGAAATGGGTTAAATTGTAAAGTATAATTCTAAGTATAATCAATCAATAAAATATATAAATAAAAATGTTTACATTTTAAATTATATCTGTGAAATATAGTTATAATGTAAACTATAAATAATTATAGTAATTATGAGGACACTAAATCAGTTAATCAACCAGTCAATAATTCAATAAATAAAATCTGGACAGAATGATTTTCTTTTTATTACCGTTTTACTATAATGAGATTTTTAAGTAATACGAATTTGAGAGAGAAATAAGCTTAACTGCCAATGAACAAAAATGTTCATTTTTAAGTAATTTTTTTAAGGCTAAATATAGCCTCATCATTTCTTCTTTTTGTTTGCGATTCACTAACAGTACATTATCTAGTGTTCGCTGTATTCTTATTGGTCAAATTCTCTGATGTATATTTATTTTCAATGCAAATCATTTGTTCATATTCATGCACTGGAGTGTGTCAGATGTGTGTGTTGGTACCGGTGTATCCTGTACGGCACTCGCAGCGGAAGTCATTGATGAGTTGTACGCAGTTGTAGGATCCGTTGGGGTCACAGGGGTCAGACAGGCACTCGTTGACATCGCCCTCACAGCGCTCGCCCACAAAACCATCGGGACACACGCAGCCGAAACCTCCAACACGGTCCACGCAGCGGCCGCCGTTAAAACACCGTGGCTCACCGGTTAACGGATCCACGGCCGGAGAACAATCATCAACGTCAATCTCACAGTGAACCCCTGCAAACACGGCCAGAGAAAACAATCGAAATGATTCACCAGCTCAAGTATGAAGAGATGAATCCAGTGTTTGAGAGCGTGTGAAAAAGCCTGTACCTTGTGTTCCCCGTGGACAGGAGCATTTGTATGTGTTGATGAGGTCGATGCAGGTTCCTCCGTTCTGGCAGGGTTGAGACACACACTCGTTTATCTCCTTGCTGCAGTTGACTCCGTGATATCCAGGAACGCACTGAAGGAGAGAAACAGACGCTAGACTCGTATAATGATGATGTACAGTGCTAGGTAATAACTGATATCATGTAATTTGGAATCAATAACGGATTACAATTTGTAAGTAATGTGGTCAGCACTGATGATGTACACAGGTGTGTGTGTGTGTGTGTTTATACCTCACAGCTGTATCCTCCCAGGTAATCGGTGCAGGTGGCTCCATTCTGGCAGGGGTTCGGCATGCACTCGTCCACCTGCTCCTGACAGTAGCTGCCCTTGTATCCGGCCTGACATCTGCACAGGTGTGTGTTCCCCACGTCTACACACTGACCCGCGTTACGACACAGAACCGCCACAGACACTCCTGAGAAAAGGAGACACAGCGAGATTAACATTTGCCAATTACATGAAAACTTTTAAAGTGGTGAACATTTTTAAAAAGCAAGATTTGAATGCTAGGAGGAAATACACAGTCTAACCAGGGTCGGAATCACAAATATCAGCTTAAGTGTTAAATATTTTATCATTTTCTGTCAAATTATTTAAATGTATTTAAAACGAAATGTTTTATTTTTTATCTGTTATCTAATATGTTATACATTTAGATCCCAAACTTAGTTTGTCAGTTGAATTCTGTTGACCTAAAATATGGAAATTAGAAAAAACCCTGAAATTTTAAGAAACAGTAATTTAATTAACACATGTTGTTGCATGTTTGTGGTTCTCTAATGTAAGTCAGTGGTCACACTTTTTAAAATGTACATTTATTTTATGTAAATGTGTTATTTATTTGAGCTTTTTTATACTTTTTTTTATATTTATTTCTTATTTTCATTTATTAATTTGTCAGAAATGACCAATATTGATGCAATAAAAAAAAATAAAAAATCTTAACTTGTTAAATAAAATATACATTTTTGGTCTGTTATCTAACATTTAATCTATTTTAAAACAGGGATTCTCAAACTGTCTCACTGATATTTTACGTTAATATTTCAATAATTAAATCATAATCATTTAATAAAACACTGTCAGTTAATGGTCACCTGACATGCTGGTAAAATCTTTTATTTATTTATTCATAATTTAAATGTATTTATTCATTTAGGAATGCTGATTGTTTTCAATTATGTAATTGTTTTAAATTTGATATTTTTCTGATTAAATTCATCATTAGCTTTTCATGAACACCTGCAGTTATTTCACATAAAATATTATATTCTGGGTCTATTAAGTTACAACTTCAGTAGAAAAACAGTAATCTCATTATTAGTGATTGTTACCTTGCTGCCTGGCGGCGACCTCACAGCTGACACTGGGGACGTCACAGTAGATGCCCGTCCAGCCGCTGGCACACTGGCAGGTGAAGGACGCCCCCTGCTGCCAACATGAGCCACCGTTCTTACAGGGGGACGAGTCACACCAGCGCACCAGACCCTGAAACACAGAAACACAGACGTCAGGAAATAAAACATGTGCCAAATATATCTATATCATGAAAATATACCACAAAAAAATTAATACATAAAAAAAGATTCACTATATATTAAAAAATATACATTATTTTGTATTTAAATAAAGAAAAGAAAAGAAAATTTATAATATATATTTTTTTTAATATATATTTCAGTAGATGAATTTTCTGCTTTATGTTGTTTAGAGAGAAACACAGCGTGTGTTTGTGTACCTGGCAGTTGAGTCCGGTGTATCCGTGTGGACAGGTGCATTTGTAAGTGCCGTATCCGTCCTGACAGGTGCCTCCGTTTTGGCACGGCCGCGAGTCGCACTCGTTAACATCATGCTGGCAGTAATTCCCGGTGAATCCCGGCAAACACACGCATGAGAACGAGTTTATGCCGTCCACACATGTTCCTCCATTAAAACACGAGCTGGTGAGGAGAAACAACACAGATTGAGATTTCCAGTATGCAAATTAAAAAGAATTCAATGCATTTTCATTTAAAGTGTAAAATGCAATAAAAAAAACATGAATTTGCAATGCATTTGAGAACGTGTTGTGCAGGTACCTCTCAGTGCAGTCGGGGGTGTTGATTTCACAGTTGATGCCACTGAATCCTACAGGACAGCTGCAGGTGTAGCTGTTGACGCAGTCGGTGCAGTTCCCTCCGTTTCGGCAGGGGGCGCTCACACACTCATCGATGTCCTCTGCACAGCGCTCTCCACGGAAACCAGCCAAGCACACACACACAAAGCCGTTCACACGGTCCTGACACACACCGCCGTTACTGCACGGATCTGAGAGAGAGAGAATTACAATTACTGCCATATTCAGTCTTTTTATTCAGTATTTTAATAATCTCTTTTTTATTTAGGAATGTTACAACATAAATGTATTATTTTTTTAATAAGCATGAAATACTCTATTTCTATCATAAAATGACTAATTTAATTAATTTTCTATCATTTTTTTTACCATTTCAACTTTTACTTTATTGTATATTAGCATTACTAAAAATGGTGCATACAAAGCACATTAAATATTTTACTTTTAAAATAAAACTGCATTTTATTTAAATTTTGTTTTACTTATTTAGATTTATAATTAATTTAATTATTTATTTATTTTTACATTATTTTTTTATTTTAGCATTTGCATTTCTTATATTGCTTTATTTTATATTTTTATTATTAAAAGTACAAAAGACATACAATATTTTATTTTTAAAATAAAACTTATCATTTCAATTTTCTGTTACATTTTTTCACATTTTATTAATTTACTTTTTTTTACATTTATTTTATCAATTGCATTTCTGCTATAAATTTTAAAATAAAACTGAATTTTATTAAACTGTCATTCACTTGTTATTTTGCATTGCTTTAGTAATACAAATATATAATAATAAAAATATATTATTTTATAAAATATAAAATATATATATAATATATATATTTATATATATTAATATATATATTAATATATAATATATATAATATATATTAATATATATATATATATTTTATATATAAAATATATAAAAATTATAATCACAGAGTGATTTCAAAACCACATATAGTGGTTTATTCTTTTATGTGATTATTTTATATTAGTCCTTTAAAACAATATCTATTTTAAAACCTAATGAGCATTACAGGGCATCAAAGGCACCATCTAATGTTCTATGATGCCTAGAAATGCTGTCTAGGTTTGTGCATGTCCTGCGTGTCTTACTTGGTGCACAGTCATCAATATCGTTCTGGCACAGATCTCCACTGAATCCAGGGTTGCAGCGACACTTATATCCTCCACGCAGGTTCTCACACACTCCTCCATTAGTGCAAGGATTCCTCACACACTCGTTAATGTCAACCTCACACGTCTGACCTGTAGTGAGACGACAGCGGTTATGATGACGATCACGACATGTAGAGAACGTGCAACACACATGAACTCACACACACACTCTTACCTTGCCATCCGGCAGGACAAGCACAAGAGAAGCTCTGAAAATCCTCCGATTCGACACAAACGCCTCCGTTCTTACAAGGACGCTGAGCGCAGGGAGCCAAAACGGTCTCACACACCTCGCCTAAAAACACACACATTGAGAAAGCATCAAAACTGATGCAAAAGTTACATTCAGGCTAGGGTTATTGTTGTTAACTAAACCTAAATCCACCCGTGTATGTGCGCTCTCAAGTCACTGATCACTAAACATCATAATTCTGCTTGAACAGTTCTGGGTATTCATGTAGTTGTCAAAATGTTTTAGAACAGATGCTCGCCGAAGAAGTGTGTTTAGCAGAAGTTTGTGAGGATCAGTGGTGTTTATGTGCATCAGATGCTCCAAACACAGAGAGATCTTGTTCTGACAGAGGAACTGTTCACCGATGACATAAAGCTGCCTTCAGATCACGGAGACATTTAAAATGGTTTCAATTTTCATTTATATTTTAGTGTGTTTAGCGATTCTGATTGGATCCGAATAGTAGTTTATATGCAGTTCTTTGGCATCTCCTGTGGTCTTGTTTGATATGCAAGGTTGACTATAATTACTGTAAATATTCTGGCTAATTTGAATAGGCTTTCTGCCACCAACAAAAGTGTAATAAACATTTGAGCATGTTTAATTCCACCCAGAATTCAGCAGGTTTTCCCTCAAAATCAGTGAAGAAAAAGCCTGTTGATTGCCTGGCACAGAAGTTTCTTTCTTTGTTATTTCAGTCTCTCTCACTCTTCTACTGCCTCAGTTTTCCAGCTCAGTTCCTGCAGGCACTTCCTTATCTGTGTCTACAGTGACCAGCCGAAGCAGGAAGTCCCTTGATGTTTCCTTTTATTGTCAATTCTTTGCCTCAACAGGAAACAGGAAGGGGCTAAACAGGAAATGAACCTATTTGAGTTGCCACCCTTGACACAATACAGAGTTATTTCTTGTCCCCTGACATTTTTACACACACCTTTGCAAAGCTTGCCATTTCAAAACAAGAACCAGCTGTACAATGGCTGTTGTGTGTGTGTGTGTGTGTGTGTGTGTGTGTGTGAGTTCATGTTTGTACCGGTGTAAGGCAGCATGCAGTTGCACTTGAATCCAGCCACATCGTCGATGCAGGTGCCCTGGTTTAGGCAGGGGTTGGATGCACACTCATTAATATTTGTCTGGCAGTTGGGACCTAAATGCAAGAAAACACACAGAGTCAAATCATTATATACTCGAAATGCAAAAATAAACAAACAAAAGGGGAAATGCATGCTTTTGGGTGTGTAGCATTACAGTACGACAGATTCGGACACACTGTGTTTTCTGTAATAAAATTGAGTAATAGTAATTATAAGTGTATTATATTGTGCAAAGTTTATTCACACATTAAAAAAAACATCTCTTTTGGCTTTGCATTCAATGCTATTTTTAGTAGAAAAGTGTAGAAAATTTAAAAAAGTTAACTGTCACTAATTATTTTATTTTATTTGATTAAATCTATTGAATTTGTTTATTTTTTTAGCCTTAAAATCATGCATGCATACTTCAAAGTCCACCGAAAATATTAATGAAATTCATTTTAATAATTATTTTTTGACATTTTTAGATTGCATTTTACTATTATATTTAATTCTTCAAATTTGCAGCAAAATCTAAGCATACTAACGACATTTAAAAAATTGCATTAAATTGTGCACACACTCTGTTGCCGTTTGCATGCAAGCGTTAAGCTTTAATTTAATCAATTATCTTATTACTTAACTTAAAGATTCAAAATCTAAAAACAGCTTTGCATTTAATGAGATTTTTTTGTAGAAAAAGTTCACAAATTTAAGATGGTTGAATGTGAACCATCACTAACTTCTCCCATATGTACTGCAAAGGATTTTGTGCAGTATCAGCCCAAAAAGCATGCACCTTAAATAGTATGCAAACGCATTAGACCTAATCTACCATACTACTTGGGAAGTATAGTATATGAATTGGGACGCAGCATCTTACCGCTGAAGCCAGCTCTGCAGGTGCACACGTAGCCGCCGGTCATGTCCTTACAGGTGCCTCCGTTCACACATGGGTTGGACAAACACTCGTTGATGTTGATGTCGCAGTTGCGTCCCGTCCAGCCAGCCTCACACATGCATCTGTAGCTGTTGATTTGGTCCAGGCAGCTGCCGTGAATACAGGGGTTGCTGGAGCACTCGTCATGTTTGGAGAGACAGGTGGCATCACGGAAACCCTCCGGACAGACGCAGGTGAAGCTGTTGATGCCGTCGATGCAGGTGCCTCCATTATGACACGGGTTTAATGTGCAGTCGTCAATGTTGATGTTACACATTGAGCCTGTCAGGAATAACAACACGTATATAAATGTGTGGAAAAGACTACCTTCTGAAATGTGACATATGTGAGTGCAAATTAATAATCAGTGGGAAATAATACAGGATGGACTTGGATTTATTATGAAAGCCTTAGTTACGCGATTTAGTATGATTTTATTTTTCAAATTGATGTTAGGTTGTTTCTAGGGTCAATATTACATTATCTTCATAATAATAATCAACTGAAAGGCCATACATTTTATTCATTTCACATTCACATTGGTAGAGAAAAGCCTGTTGATCATTGTCCTCGCTGACCATCTGTATTTATCATATATGAAATCTCACAGTGATCTAAGCAGAAGTTTGAGACGTATAACTATTAATAAGTTAAATTGCATAGTAAAGGAATGTTCCTTGGGACTCAGATCTGTGTTGACCTCTTGTTCTTTGTCTGCCTTTGTATGCGTTTGTGTGTGTGAGCCCCATCCCAAATCTCCAGCCCTGCTCCAAATGCACAAAGGATTTCCTCCACCCTCTTGTGCTCTTTCACTCGTTCTTTCTCTCTGTCTTTCAGACCCGCTCACACACCCCTCACACACTCGCTGGGGGGAGGGCAGGTCCTACAGAGGGCTGTTTGCAGTTACAAAAGGACAGACCCTATTTCACACACGGCCGAACAACAATTACCCCCTCGACACACACACACATCCCTCCTCTGAAGGGTAATGGGTAACTGTTTGATTCTCTTACAACAATGGTACTTTATTGCAGTTTCTCTCTCACACACGCTAAACAGAGTATAATACTTAGTACAATACATATAGTGCTGCTCAAAATGTGTTCAGGTCATGCTTAAAACAAACATCTGTTCCCTTGCAGCACCAATAGACTGCATATTATTAACCTTGCTTTACATTACTTTACACACAAAAAAAACATGCTGGAAAACATACATTCAGCTCAAAAAGTAAACTCTCCACCTCTTATGTGCACAAAGGATTGTGGGCAATAATAGCTCTGAGTAAAATAAAATTGCAATGACAATATGTGTAGTCAAAGATTTAAGTACCACAATACTGGGACATACTAGGTTAAGAAACTACGTTTTTTTCCCTCTGCATGCAAATATGAGCATTTAGCCAATTTAATTAGCTCCAAATTCTTTATTACTTAACTCGTATGTCCATGCATATAAAACCTGCTGTTTTGGCTTTGCATTCAGTATTATTTTAGTAATAAAATTGAGGTTGAAAACTGTCCTCCACTTATGTGGCATAAAGAATTGTGGGCAATGTCATTGCTTAATAAAATAAAGTTGCAATATTGGAAAAAAACAACAGCATGAGCTAAATTAATTTGCTTAATTTTTTTATTTGTGTGTTTATGCATATAAAAACTGTTTCTGTTTCTGCTTTGTATTCAGTGTTATTTTAATAGAATATCAAATTTGAAAACAAGATTGTGGACAATATCAGCCCTAAATAAAGTTTTGTGTCCTTCAAGTTATGGCTATAAAAACTATAAGGCACTAGATGCCGTGCTAAATTGTGAAAGTCCTCCTGCTGCTGTTCTATATTCACAGTATAGCAGGGCCTATTGTATCTTTTCCTTAAATGCAACATACAAAGAGTCAGTCTTATGATCGGTCGGGCCATAGCATTAATGTAAAGCACACCTGTGTGAGTGTGTGTCTCAGCTGGGAAAGCCAATCTCTGTACTAAGACATATCTGATATCTGATACACAAGCTCTGCACTTCGCTGGCCACCTGTTCTCACACAGACACACACACACACACACACACAGATGCTGCACTGACTCACCTGTGTATCCGGGTTCACACACACACTCGTAGCCGTTGATCTTGTCGATGCACTTTCCATAGTCACATGGTTTTCTCTTGCAGTCGTCAATGTTTATCTCGCAGTTTATTCCTGCGGACACAGTCACGACATGATTATGTCATCATTAATCCACCGTTATATTTCGCACAAGTGTTTGTATGTGTGTGCATGTGTTACCTGTGGTTCCTTTAGGACAGGTACAGGTGTACGCGTTCTCTCTGTCCTGGCAGGTGCCTCCGTTTCGGCAGGGTTGGCTCAAGCATTCGTTTATGTTGGTCTCGCACAGGCGACCCGTGTATCCGGGGCGACAATCACAGGTGAAAGCGGCCACACCGTCCCGACACACGCCATAATGACAAGGGCTCGACGCGCACTCGTTGATGTCCAGCTCACAGTGAGCGCCTGCAAACCCTGCAGAAATACATTTGAAAAGACACATTGCAAATTTAGAATGTTGGCAGTGATGGTCATTTCATATGCGAAGATGTTAGTCAATCATAATACAGGCAATTTACATACGGAATTATTTAAAGGTTGTGTCTCATTTCAAAGGCTGCACCCTCTGGATGCCACATACATCACCAATGCAGCCTCATTTAAAAAAAGTAACCATTACATTCCAAAGTAAGGAAGAAATAACAATAATTTATTCTTATTATTTCTATGATAGAAATTAGACTTAATCTTCAATGACTTACACGGCCAACAAATGCGAAAATATATAGATATATTTAAAAACATAAGTTTAAATAAAATAAGATTAAATGAATTGAGATAAAATAACAGAAAAAATGTAAATAAGATAAAATCAATTAATAAAACAAATTGTAAACAAATAAAAATACAATTAGTCAAAATAAAGCATAGTAAAATAAAATATTAGATATTTAAAACTTAAACTCAAAACTTAAAGTTCAGAAATGCTGCGTTGGCAACTAACTGATACAAAATAATTTCAATTATGAAAATTACTATAAACATAAATTAAAGAATTACTTAAGAATCATAATGAAGAAATACAACAAACAAAAAAAAGACAAATTTAAGCTAAACTTAAAATCTAAACCCAATTCAAAATATTAATAAATATATAATAGAAGAAACATATTTCTAAAATAACTTTGAATTTGTAAGATAGAGTTACGAAAACACATTCTAAAATCTAAAGGTTCAGATAACAAGTGGAATATTTGAACCAAACCTAAAATGTTTTTGGTGCAAGAATAAAAATCACAACTAATTTTATAAATGCTCTTTAGGGGAGAAAACAAATGTAGAAGTGCAGAATATGACTTAAAAATGTGTACCTGGAGTGCATTCACAGGTGTATTTGTTCGGTCCGTCTGTGCATTTAGCACCATTTTTACACGGTGTGCTGGCGCACTCGTCCACATCCACCTGACACAGATTCCCAGAGAACCCTGCAGGGGGAAAAATGCATGCCATGTTTATTTTGCATCTTCATTGCTAGTTTTTCTGATCAGATCTCTGAAAACAATAATGCTGTAGTCACCTTTGGGGCATTCGCAGTGGAACAAGTTGATCTTGTCAATGCATTTTCCACTGTTGAGACAAGGCTGTGATGCGCAGTCATCTGTGTTTATTTGACAAAACACACCCTCGTAACCTACACACCAAAACAATCCGTCCGTCAGACTACAGTAATGATGTGCTTTTGATGCAGGTCAGTGGTCATAGACTCATACCTGGCATGCAGATGCAGTGGAATCCACCGATCTGGTCGAGGCAGGTGGCGTCGTTCTGACAGGGGTTCGACTTGCACTCGTTGACGTCCATTTCACAGCGTGGACCTTCATAGCCTTGGAGACACTTGCACTGGAAAGAGCCTTTAGTGTTGAGACACCGTCCACCATGCTCACACGGGTTTGCGCCTGAAATGCAAACAGTATTGTAATGCAAAAGTCATTATGCAATTAATATTCTTTCTAATCTATCATGTGCTATGCGTACCAAGGGAGCACTCATCGATGTCTTGGTTGCAGGCCGATCCCGTGTACCCGGGCGGACAGGTGCAGATGGCTTTTCCGCTCACTGGGTTTGTGTCGCAGTTTGAGCCTTTCTGACATGGATTACTGATGCAGGCGTCGTCAAGGTGACACAGAAGACCTGTGGGTAACAGTTTTGTTATGGTTAACTGAAATTACAACTGTAAAACTGTTGGTTTTGGTTACAGAAAAATATATAAAAGATTTGGTTTTCATAAACAGACATGAAATAAAATGCAATTTAAGTATAAATAATGCCCATAAAATGTACTAAACTGAACTAAACTAAAATATTCATATTTGTGTATGCTAAGACATGCTAAGCTATTGTTTTCATAATTGAATTATAAAAAATGTCCATAAAATAAGCAAAAAAAAACTTAACTGAAATAAAAAAACAACTATAAAATAAAAATGTAAAAAACTAATATATATATATATATATATATATATATATATATATATATATATATAAAGATTTTGGTTTATAGACAAATGAAACAACTGAAATATAAATAATATCTATAAAATTAACTAAACTGAACCTTAACTAAAACAAAATAGTAAAATAAAATGTAAAAACATATATAAAAAAATAAAAGCTTTTGGTTTTAAAGACAGAAATGAAACCACTGAAATATAAATAATATCTATAAAATTAACGAAACTAAACTTAATTTTAAAAAAAATATATATATATTACATTTAACAAAAAAAGTAAAATATAAAAAATATAAAAGCTATCGTTTTCATGCACAAGTGAAATGAAACCCAACTGAAACATAATAATGCACATAAAATAAAATATAAAAATAACAATTGTTTCCATAGACATTAAATATTTTTTTTTTACTAAACTGAAATTGATTAAAATAAAAAATATATAAAAGATAAAATAAGATAAGATAAAATTTGAGATGAAAAATCTAAACTCAAAATTTGAAATGTAGAAAATAAAATAAAATAAGAATAAGCTGAAATGAAAATGAAATAAAATAAGTAGAGGTGTGAAAATTACTAAAACAAACTGGAATAAAAAAAAGCTCATAATAAACTGACTAAAACAAATGAAAATGAATCTTTTAAATATAAAAATGCAATTTTTAAGAACTAATTACTTTAACAGTATATAAATAATACAAAAAAAAATCAAAATTCAATTAGTAAGTAAATTCTGTCAGAATGGAAGCTGCTGAATGAGACGTGCCTGTGCGTCCGTGTGGACACTCGCAGAAGAACGAGGCGACTCTGTCGTGGCAGGTGGCTCCCGGCGAACATGCAGCGCTGGCGCAGTCGTCGATGTTCTCACTGCAGTCGTCTCCCGTCCAGCCGTTCACACACACGCAGTGAAACCCGCCGATGGTGTTGTGACACGTTCCTCCGTTCTGACAGGCGTTAGGAGAGAGCTCACACTCGTCCACGTCCTCCGTACAGTACTGACCTGAAAGAGGAGGGGTCAGAGATCACATGTGAAGTGCATGCTAAATATTTATAACACTGTATTATTATTATTATTATTGCTATTGTGGAGTACCGGTCCAGTGTTTGTCGCAGTGGCAGTTGTAGGTGTTGACGCCGTCGATACACCTGCCTCCGTTCTCACAGGCGTGCTGGGTGCAGTCGTCAACGTTGTGCTCGCACGTCTGACCCGTGAACCCTGCGATAGACAAATGATTCACAGTCTGTAACATCAAAGAGTCTGAGGCCTTACACCGAGAATGTTTATGTGCTCAAGTGACTAACTGAGTCATCAAGGTCACTCATTGAGATTAAATATAAACTAAGACAAAAAGATTGCTGCATCCAGACAAACTGTTAATGAATAACCGTGCACATGCAGGGATAGCAACGGATGCTGCAACAAAAGCTGTTGTAGTCAGTCAGAAATTAAATAAAACACAGCTGTATAAATAAATACATTAGTTTAACTAATGCCAATAAAATTAAGTGTAATTCAAATGATAAATTATTAATGATATTTATTTGTTCATTCATTACTTTTTCACTAATACATATTAATTAATCAAAAATATTTGTAAGATTGTTTATTTATTCATTCATTCATTCATTCATTCATTAATTTATAGGAAAAGCGTTTATTCATTTATAAATATTATTGATTTATCAATTAATTCATTTATTAAATATGTATTCATTCATTTATAAAACTATTTATTAATTCATTTGTTTATAAAAAAAACTTCATTCATTCATAAAATTTTATTTATTAATACATTTATTTATAAATTATTTCTTCATTCATAAAAATATTACTTCATTCACAAAAAAAACATTCATTCATTCATTCATAGAGTATTCATTTATAAAATGTTTTCATTCATACATGTATTCATTCATTATGAAAATAAGTACATTTATTTACTTAAGTATTTATTTATTAATTCATTAATTCATTCATTATTCATTTATAAAATGTTTTCATTTACAATATTTATGTATTTATTCATAAAAATGATTCATTCATTTAAAAACATCTATTCATTAGTTTGTAAAAATTATTCATTAGAAATTATTTATTTATAAATTCACAAAAAAATCATTCATTCATAGAGTATTCATTTATAAAATGTTTTCATCTACAATATTTATGTATTTATTCATAAAATGATTCATTCATTTAAAAACATTTATTCATTAGTTTGTAAAAATTATTCATTACAAATATTTAAATATTTATTTATAAAATGCATTCATTTATCCATTCACAAATTATTTATTTTATTTTTATTTATATATATATATTTTTTTTTTAATAAAAAATTCTATTTTATAAATTTAATCGAATTGTACATTTAAATGACATCCAAATAAAGGCACTGACCTGGCAGACAGGTGCAGGCATAGCTGGTGCCACGGGTCTGTAAGCAGGTGCCTCCATTCCTGCAGGGCGAGGGGTGGCACGGGTGATAGAGACGCTCGCAGTGTGTGCCAGCGTACTCAGGTGGGCAGTGGCACAGGTACGAGCCCACCTCATTTTTACAGGTGCCTCCATTCTGGCAGGGGGAGGGCGAGAGGGCACACTCATTCACGTCCTGCCGACACGTCTGTCCATGGAAGTTAGGAGGGCAGGTGCAGATGTAGTGCGACTCAAACGCTGAACACTGTCCGCCGTTGGCACAGGGGTTCGATGCACACGGGTCGGCCTGCTGGCATGTTTTACCTATGAAGGAGAGGTTAACTTTATCACTGTGCAACCCGAGAGGAAGAGCATCTAGTTTAGGGGATATAGTTGCAGGCGTACCTGACCATCCAGGTGGGCAGCGACAGGTGAAGTTCTCGAGGGTGAGCAGAGAGCACGTCCCTCCGTTTCGGCACGGGGAGGTCATGCACGCGTGATTGACAGGTGTCAGACAGAGCGGCCCGCTGTATCCCAACACACAGTCACAGGTCAGCTCCACATCATTGCCCTGCGTCCGAGCGCGACATGTGCCTCCGTTACGACACGGCGACGGACTGCACGGGTTCGGGAACTGACACTGGGGGCCGACGAAGTCTGCCGGACACCTGAAGAAACACAGAAAAAAAACAACAAAACTTTAGAACAAAATGGTCTCAAAAAGTAGATGGAAATTATTAAAGGGTTATGGGCATACTAATTTTATTTAAACATTTATATTTGTTATATTTGTTAACTCGCATTTATACGCATTTACACAGTCTGCAGTACACCTAAAGAAACACAAAAAACACGAAGTCTTCAGGACACCTCATGAAACAAAATACAGAGATTATAATAACATTAATTAACAAAAGACTGACAACCCATTTGTCCTAAAAATTAGCTAAATATCACAAAACCTCCAAGTGATTTTTTTTTTTTTTTTACATTTTAGAAGTGAAATGTTTCTTAGGGTTAGAGTCATATAGATTAAGATATTAGTCATGACATCAGACATCAGTTAGGAAATTGAACATTTCTTTTAGAGTTCAAGTCATAATTTGTTTTATATAGCAACAGCAGAAGTCTATGATATGTTCTCATTTAGATGGCTAAGTAATGTATATGCGTGTGCATGTATAAAACAGTGTGTGAAAGAAAGATACTGTTCACACTCATCTAAATTCCTCAGGGCTATCAGGAGCCCACACAGTGTCACATGCACGCTTCTCTCGCTCATATGAACACATACAAACACATCAAATGACACATCAGTGAACACTTTCTTCAACAGCCACTAAAGGTCATTTAAGAAAGTAAGATATAGTAAATGTAGTGTGTTTTATTCATGCGATTGTGTGTTTGTGAGGTGCAGCAGGTGTGTGCATAAATAAGGGCAGCTGTGCTGCAGGCCCCTCCCACTGCACTCTGCCCCTCCCACAAAGCCTGTTGCCATGGCGAGTGGCATAAGGTCACTAAGGCAGCTCCCAAGAGAGGATCAAACTCCTGCTGCTGATATCTCACTTTTTTCAGCACAGAATCTCCATTGGAATTATTTGAGCTCATCCATATTCATCATTTTCAGTGCTTATCATAAGTCTGTTTTAACATATCACAACCTGGGCTGAACATATCAAAATATTAGTGCTTGTTTCTTTCGTTCTCTTTCTTTCTCTCAAATTTGAAATAAATTTCACATTTTTATTTGCAGAAGTTTAGCTGTTAATGTATAGAATTTATAATGTAGAAATGTAGTTCATTGTGTTTTTATGAATTCATTGCTCTTTAAAATAATAAAAAATAATTTTAAATGTATATAATAATAATAATAATAATAAGAGATTATTTTAATAATATATTTTTATTTTATAAAATAAATTATTTTTCATAATAACATAAAATGTATATTATTCACAAATACATACATTTATAAATATAATAGGTTTTAAAGCGCAATACTTCTGTAGCACAGTGCATTTTAATTAATTAAGTTGCTCTTTATCAGGAAACAAAACAATGAAAAATCCAAAAATGTAAATTTAAACTAAATATACACAAATAAATACATTTAAAAAATAAACATAAAAAATGTATTTACATTTTATTTTTTTAATTAGCTATTTTAATATGTATAATTTTTTTTCACAGTGTAGTGCTTTGTTTTAAAGATTTTTTTGTAAAGGAAGAAATAAAAAAAACACATTAAAAAAAATTATACACATGAACAAATTTATAAATTATATATCTCTAAATTAATTTAAAGATATCTAGTGTGTATATGTTGTTAACTTTGTAGCTCTTACCACAATACATTTGATCTGCTAATTGACATGCAGTAGTTTAATAATAAAGACATCCCATGGCAAACACTTGCATGCGCAGATGTGTGTGTGTGTGTGTGTGTGTGAGTTTACTTGAGGCATTAACTCTCTCCCTCTCTTTGTCCCCAAAGACAGAAGCAGAAGTCATCTGCAGCCCGTCGTGGCAACAGGTCCAAGAGCAGGAGTGTGTGTGAGATTCGACTCTGAACAGATGCTGCGGTGACCTGTGACCCCTGAGCACATTTGTGACTGCAGGCTAAAGACCCCCCATTCCAGTGGGCCGGTCTACCATCTGCTGCTGCCTTCTGTGTGTGTGTGTGTATGTGTGTGTGTGTGTGTGCGTTCACACCACAGACTTCCTGCCCTCGGTGTGAATCAAAACAACAAACTTCATTTTGTTCTCTGCGTCTGGCCCTCAGTGCCAGATTAGTGCGCTTCACACCTTTACAGACACAAGACAGTGGGGCCAATTTGAGTCAGTTATATTTTGATGATTATCATCTATTTATTCCTCATATTTGTTGTGATGGTTTATGGCATTATAACAAAACACTTTCTACCATTTTTACAGGATAAATGACTTGATCTCATCAATGACTCCTTGCGCTTGTCTTAGTAGATCTGAGTCGCTTGCTTCACTTATGTAAAAAAAGTGTGCTTTTGACATTTGAATTTTTTATTTTGCTTTATTTTTCTGTTGTAATTAATTAATTTGTTAAGTTTTAGTTTTAGTCTTATTTATATTGCATTTATTAATATTTTGGATTATATCTTTATATCTAAAGTCTTTATATCTAAATATATCTTTTATTTGTATATTTTCAGTTAATTCTAGCTAAGGTTTTAACCATTTTACGTTCCATTTCTATTCCATGTTTCTATTGTTCTTTCTTTATTTTGTTTATTTTAGTTGTAGTAAATTCTACTACTACAACATTTTTATTTCATTTAGTTGCAAAGGCAGCATTACTGATTTTAAAGAGACTTTTCTCATTAGGTTTTCAACTATTATTTATTTTATTGTCATCTTTATTAATTTATTTGCCTTTATTTATTTCATCTATTCATTCGTCTGACATTTTACTTTATTTGAGCTTTATTTCAAATAACGGGAAAAGTTCTTACATTGTGATTTTGAACTCTAGTTACAGGTTACCTTCACAAACATATTTTCAGTTCTGGGACGAGAACAACAGGACAGCACGTAGCTAACCATAAACTGTGCATGCAAAACCACACATTAGAAACAAACAAAATGCATGACATGGAGATTTATGTGAAAATCTCGAATGCGGAAGTTACACAATAAACGTCATGCATCCAGATGCTGCAGTTTTACACAATTTTGGTAGAAAGTCAAATTTAGAAACATTTGTTCTGTGTGTCTTTCTGTCTCCTGCTCACAAACAATGTGATTCATTCTACAAATAGCTCTTGTAATGCACATAATCATCCCAAAATACAGCACACGCTTCTAGTATGACGATGCATTCAAAAAAGCACACACACACATATATTATATTAGTCTTAAAATTATGGCACCCATCCAAAAGCAGTCACCAATCCAACCACAACCAGAGACAGAATTCCACAAAACATTCCAATCAAACGACATCTCTGGAATTCTGATTCCAAACTTCCATTTAAATGTAACTTCCCACCCTCCAACATTCCAAATTGATGTCAGGTGCCTTTGGAATGAACGTAGAACAGTTAATCATGTTCATAAACCTAAAATTAACAATACATACATACATTCATACATACATATAAAATGTACATATTAACTGTATTATTTTTTTTTTCAAATAAACAGTTATATATTAACTTAAATGATTTGTAATAGTTTTAGTTAACAATGACATAACTGCTGCACATATATAACCAACCAATCATTTCTAGACTGATTCGTTCATTAATTAGTGCCATTTGATTAGGCAATCAAAACTGGTATTATTGCTCATAATCAAGACTACGGATTTGAACAAACCCCAGAACACTAAACTACAGTGCTGCATATGTGAATGATGCCTCAAATGGAGTGGCTTGTTGTAGACAATAAAACAAGTAATATCCCATAGATTTGCAATGAACAAAAGACAGATCACTAACCAACCATATAGAATGACCTAGCAACCATCCAAAACACCTTAGCAACCATTCAGAACACTCTAGAATAATGGCAGCAACTTCTTTACAGGCATACACTCGTATTTTCATCAAAAGAGTAAAAAATTGCTGTGCTTTCATTTTATTTGAAACAGTTTACATATTAAACTAGATGTGGCCTCAAAATGCATGATTACATGCAGAACGAGAAGCATGGCTAACAGTCTCACACACTTGTTTGCTTTTAAATTTCCCCCTTTAAAGCATCACACACACACACACACACACACGCACACTGAGGCCTTTCTCAGGAGTTCCTGCAGTCTTATTACCCCCTCCACCATCTGCCGTCCAAAAAGAAGACACCATTCACACACACACACACACACACAAAAACAGCCTCACAAGTGTAAGAAAACACACAATGAAAGCGACAAAGATCGAGACATACACAATATAAAACAAACATGTTCTGATTTTGATGGCCAAATCATAGTAAATCTCGCTATATGCATCTTATGAGACTAAATGCAAGGTTTATTCCATGCTAAGTGTGTGTGTGTGAGACAATAGGAGGTGAGGGCCAGCTGTTGGGCTGAATGGCATGAATAGATATTGACAGAAGCAGCGTCCCACTGCAGCAGGGCACCAACGGACTACCGGGGGGTTGGTAGGGGGTCTTTTATCCAAGTTTGAAACAGAATGACTATGGGCGCGTGCACGTTCGCGCATGCACACACACTCTTGAAAGATGCTGAGTGCTTTGTCTAGTTGCTAAGAAGGGGTTTGGGCCTAAAGGTGGAATCTCAGAGTGGTAAATCACAGCTTACAAACAAATACACAGGCATACACACATTTTTTTTAAATAAATGTTCTTCAATGGTAAGTGAAGAACCACTGAGCTGCTATATTTAATAAAATTAAAAGTTAAATTAAATGTATGCATTTAGCATACCCTTTTATCCAAAGTGACTTACAGTGCATTCAGACTATCAATTTTTACATATCATATGTTCCCAGGGAATCGAACCCCCAACCTTGCGCTTAATAGCGCAGTGCTCTACCAATTGAGCTACAGGAACACTAGATTCAGAAAGACCTTAATTCGGTAGTTTTCAGAGTCATGTTTTAGATTCTAGGTTCAAAATGGTGATGGGTTTCCACAAATTTTTTTTTTTTTTTTTTTTACATAAAAAGGTTCTCCTAAAGGTTCAAAAAGAGTGTTCTCACAGCGATGCCTCAGAAGTACCATTTTTGGTACTCATCAGTGATCAGTTCTTACAATAACCATTTTTTGTTAGTGTAAAGAACATTTTAACGCCCCAGAAAATCTTTTTTAAAATGGAAAGTTTCCACAAATAGTCAAAGGTCTTCATGCAATCATATATGCCAGTAAAGAAACTACATTTTTGAGAGTGCACTCTTAAAAATGAAGCTTTCAAATGGAGGATTTCACAGCGATGCCATAGAAGAACCATTTTGGTTCCCCAAACATTTTCCTCTAAAGAACCTTTTGTACAATGGAAAGGTTCCATAGCTGTTAAAAGTTCTTTATGGAACCATAAATGCCATAAAAAAAAGTTATGCTTAGAACCTTTAGTATGTTTTTGTAACGTACCTGCATGTTGCTTCTCCACTCAGCTTGAGCTCGCATATTCCTCCATTCTGACAGTGTTCTGAGCATCTTTGCCCTAAACACAAAGACAAACATCTGTTAGTGCATCCCAACACACAAATCACCTGCAGAAAACCAGGTCGAATATGCACCCACCCACCTGTGCATCCCACAGCACACCTGTCAATGCAAACACACATGCTAACTCCTCACAAAATAACCTTGCCACCTATAGACTTCAATAAAAGGCCCCAAGCCCTTTGTTTGGTGGCCCCGATGGAGAGCCACTGGCCTTTTGTTGGGCTGTGAATATCTGACTTTGATGGAGGAATGGAGGGGGGTTCTTGACTATTCATCCAAAGAGATCCTGAAAAATCCAGTTATCCAACACTGAGCCTAGAAATAGCTCCACATCCTCAACAATTCCCTCTCCATGTGGCAGTCAACCTTTAACAAGGGTTTTAACTCAAAATGCAGTCTTCCCGTTTCAGTATTAATAAGTCAGCTTCACACTACTTTTAGTTCAGCTGACAGTGTTGGGATGTGCACATCTTGACTTGAATAGGTAAGCATTCAATATATGCCCATTTATGGAAGAGAGCATATTTATTCGTAGGAGCGTGTATCATCACACTTTAAGGATTAACAGAGCATCTATAGGCCAGTTGCTCTAGACTGCAGTTGTGCACTTGTTGAATGAAACCAGCTGCCTGCAGGCCCTGCCGTCTTTAATTGGTAACGACTGTCTAGAGACAAAGCTCTTAGTCAAAACTCTCTAGTTAGACTAGTTCTTGATATGGATTAAACCACTAGTACTAATACTCTTATTTTTTCTTTAAAACGTTGAACTTCAATACACAGACTAGGCCATACAATGGAATTCATACACTTTTTGACTAGTAAACTTAAGTAAATTTTTGGCTGAATAAATTTACATGACTTTATTAGTCATTAATGATTACGGGATTATTCTTTTACAATTTTTCAAACATTTGTCTATGCTTTTTCTATGTGTTTTTATTTATTTATTTTTTCAAATATTATATTATTTTATACATTTTTTCATTTAATTATCCATTTTTTTTTATATATATTTATTTAGTTGACTTTAAGTTAAGAGTTTTTTTTGTGTTCTTGGATTAATTACGATAATACATGAATACCAGTGCATTATATATTTCAAAGTACCATGGTATTACCATCAGATACCATTACAATACCCTGATACCACCACAGTACTTCTTATTAGGATATTTTCAGCTTACTTCCCTTTTTTTTTTTACCTCAGGTTTAAATCTCTTTAAAAAGCTTTTTTTTTCGTTTCCTGTGTCTTCTGTCTAGATGTATCATTTCCCCTGTCTGTCAGGCTCTTAGTTCCTCATTAGGAGCCTGTCCTGGCGGCGTGACCCGCGCGTGTGTGGAGGTGGAGGTGGGGAGGTGGAGGGTGCTGTAGGGACACACGCGCGCCTGACGGGAGCGCGCGCGCGACAGCTGCGGGGCCCACGCCGCGCGGACAAAAGAAATCAGAATCCAGCACGAGCCCATAAAACACTGTCTCGAGGCATTGTTTACCAGCGCACGAGAACAACAGCACAAGCCCTCCTCACCCCACCCCCCCCCCCCCCCTTCATTCACGCACAGATCGCTTTCCTCCAGACTCCACACACACACACAACGCGACTCAATGAACATTAGGGATGAGACAAAAAATCCTGTGCACTAAAAAACAACCGCAATAACTTTACAAATCAAGCACGTACACTGTCATAAAGTTACAGCGATACAGTTACTCAACTTTACCGTGAAGACATTAATCTGTGATCTTTATACGTACGATAACAAGAACAGAGTTGCATAAGTGAGTGAAAGAGATAAATAACTATTCAGATAAACCGGAAAAACTTTTTATAGTGGCAAAAGTGGTCCTGTTCAGCCTGTATGAACTTGTACTGAGTTACACTTTCAATTCAACCGAATCTATAACAATATCGATCACCAATCAATAATATGCTGACCAAAGGACGAGCGAGTTTAACACATTCACATCACATTTCTTTCCAAAAGCCTTTATTCTATTCAAAGCAGATTTTTGTTGAACTCGACTGATATGTCGGCACTATTGTATCATGCAAAAACCATGCAAGTAGGCTACTCGATTTAAAATACTGGACATGAAAGAAAAAACAGCTGAGACGAAAATAATAATATCAGAATCGGGCTATTCTGTGCAACAAGTGACGCTCGAGGAACAAGTTTTGCAGAATTATCACTACAAGCCGAATAAAGCCAAACTCAATTAATAGTGTGAAAATGAATCAATGTTTTACATGCATATGATGTTATTAGAGTTGCACTGATGTTTGATACCTTGTGCCGCCGTCGCGAGCGATGCTGCCGTCAGTAGCGTTAATTTCACCAAGAAACGGTTCATAACTCCGCCTCGGCGTTACAACTTCTTTAAAATCCTTCCTGAAGCTCTCATAGATCCCCAGAAGTCTTCTTTAAATCTCCAGAAAGTGCAAAAGAGTTAGAATAAATATCCGTGTTAATAAATAAATAAATCCCAGCGTCTCTCAAGAGTGTCTCTCGCTCGTGGGAAAAACTCGGCTCGATTCTCCGCTCGTAGCGCGCGTGCGCTGATGTCACTGTCGCGTGGGACTCTGAACGCGCTCCTCTCGATTACTTCTCACGCTCGGGACGGAAAGCTCCCGCCCCCGTTATCCATCCGCGCAGGCACTGAGGCCGGGTGAGATTTCCTTCAAATTAATGTGGATCTGAAAAAAAAATGATAGGAGCAAACACTCCCTGCACAGTTTAGTTTCACCGCAAGGGAGGGAAAAAAACACTTTCTCACACTTTTCCCAGAGTGAATGTGGGATAAACAGGTTTATTCCTGTCCCATTTAGAGGACTGAGGAGGGACTAGGGCGGATCACTGCTGGGGGGTGGGGGGGGGGGGTTGGTTGTTAACAAATCAAGACCCAGTGCTGAAAGGGTGCGTCTTTTGTCACTAAATTCTAAAGGAGGGAAAAGTTTAGCCTATCTCCGGGAATAGTCTCATGTTTTTTTGGGCATGGCACCATGCCATGAGTATTTAGACGTGCAATGTTAAGCTAATACTATTTTTTTCTGACCTGGTACTTTGGAAAAACATGGCTTTTTGAACATACGGCAATACCATGGCATGTACTCATTATATACCATAATATATACAAAAGCACACAATAAAAATCAATGTATAGTTTCTGTTCTATTTACAACATAAAAAAAAAAATCAATAATATATACAATAAAATTTATTTTATATTGTATGTGTTTATATATACTGAAGAAAAGTGACGAATTGAATTAAATGGGAAATTTTGGAGTGAAATTTTAAAAGGTACTCCGATAATCTTTGTTTAATTTACTTTGAAAAATATTTTTTTATGTATACATAATATGTTAAAAACACACAAGTTTATATATATAATTTTGAAATACGCCTTTTAATAATGTATATATATATATATATATATATATATATATATATATATATATAATTTTTCTTATATTTAGTGTAAAAGTACTTTGTGTGTGAACATTGTGTGTGTATATATATATATATATATATATATATATATATATATATATACAATTACTAAATCATTACCATATTCATATTGTTTTTATACAAATATTATGGTTTTACCATTTCTCAGACACAATTACTGTATCATGAACCACAGTACTTTTTTGTAAATGAGAGCACATTGTTACTTAGTCACAGTCTCTTTTTCTCACTTTATCTCACTTGGGCACTTCAAAAGTCATCTCTAAAATGAGGTAAAGATCAATAATGTTAGAGGAATTCCCCTTTCTATGACCTGTAATTGCACTGCTTTTATTGTTTCCATTGCTCTTTTAATGTTTCGATTTGAGATCTGTGTATATTATAACGCAATATTCTGTCTTTCAAATATTGTTTTTCTACATGTACAAGTTTTGTTTGCTTTTTTCCCTCCCTTTTTGGTTTCATCGCCTCAGGAATTATAGTAATGACACATCATGTTTGACAGCATGCACGATATGTGTGCAAGTCTGTGTGTGTTGGCCCGTGGGAACATTTTCTTTGTGGAATCTCCAACCGCAGGGCATAAAAAAAAGAGTTGAACGAGAGGGCACAAGAAAGAGTGTATGTGCCAGTACTGTAAGTGACGAATGTTAGAAATCAGTTGATGAGTTACTACTGAGCTAGAGAGTTTTGACTAAGAACTTTGTCTCTAGACAGTCGTTACCAATTACTACGTGCTACCGAGGTTTCATTTTGATTCTTAAATGCAAATCTGCAAGTGATTGCAGAAAGGTTTAAAAAGTCTCATGCGCTCAGATTTGAGAAGAGCAGCACTTCCTTTTTCCTCTGTTCCTAAAACTCCTTTCCTTCCCATTTGAACACACAAACATTTTTCACAGAGACAGAGGTTTTGTGTTTTGTATGCATAAGGATTTTGAACATTAAAGATTTACATGCACATCTTGCACATTTCTCCAGCAGCATTTTTGTCTTGCTTAGCAGCAGAAATGTATATTATAATATGTGTGTGTGTGTGTGTGTGTGTGTGTGTGTGTGTGTGTGTGTGTGTGTGTAGAGATATATATAAAAAAAGTAAAAAAGTCTATTCTCTGAAAAAAAATATATGAGTTGAATTAACTTTTTTATTTAAAGAAACTAACAGGCAATCAGTTGTTTGGGTCTAAATACTGATTTTAAATAATTAATACAATGCAGTTTGAAAGTTAACATGTTTTCTATGCAGATTGTGAGTTATCCATGTCAACTTATTTAAGGCCACTTTTTGTGTTTGTGCATCAAGCACAACCTAGCAAAAGAAAAAGAAGCCTGGTTGGTAAGAATAACTCTACTTGTCAGGTTAATAACGTGCACAGAGGCCCGTCATGATCAAAGAGCAGCAGAGTTTATACAGCGTCTGTCACCTACAAGTTCCTGAATGAGCGGAGAACTGTAATCACCTAACGAATCTCACACATACACACTGCGAACGAGTCTTCGCATGCCGCCCTGATGCATCTGTGCCATCCCTCCCCCTCTGAGAGTTTGAGTAATAAAGCTTTATTTGCATTTCTAAAGCTGATGACAGACACAGCCCCCATTGGAGAAATCTCAAATCTGAGCGGAGCATGCCTGTACTCTTTACCCTACAGTGTGCATGTGTAAACACAGATACAGGGACAAAACATCAGGATTTAGGAGAGACAGGCCTGCAGTCATTACACACACACACACACACACACTGTGGGCTGGTGAGAAAGGAGATGCTTCAAGCTTCATGGCAGGAAACGAGCCCAATTCACATAGAACCGACAGAACAGAGATCTAAACCACTGTAAAAATCTGCTGCTGTGTGTTTATAGTCCTAAATGTAATAATGAAGGGTTGAATGATGCATAATGGCCTCAGTTATTATTTTAACTTTCGTTTAAGACCTTAAAGGAGTAGTTCATCAATAAATTAAGATTTGCAGAAAATGTGCTCACCCTCAGGCCATCGAAGATGTAGATGAGTTTGTTTCTTCATTAGGACAGATTTGGAGAAATGTATAGCATCAAATCAGTTGCTCTGTAATGGATACTCTGCAGTGAATGGGTGCCGTCAGAATCAGATTCCAAACAGCTGATAAAAACATCACAATAATTCCACAAGTAATCCACACCACTCCAGTCCATCAGTTAATAACTTGTGAAGCAAAAAGCTGTGTATAAAACAAATCCATTATTAAAGCATTTTAATATTCGTTTCCCACCATAATCCATAATAACGCTTCCTCCAGTGAAAAAGTCCTTTCAATGTTGACCTCTCACATCAACATCCACCCACATATTTGTTTAGAACAGTTATGGCTTGTTAAATGGTGCTTGATCTGTGCATATTTTTCTCCTGATTCAGATGAGATGACCTTTTTCACTACAGAAAGCAATATTATGGATAGAGGACTCATATTTTAGCTGGAAACAACAGTTTGAAGGTAAAAGGTCTTGATGAATTTGTTACTTGTGGATTACGGAGATCTTTTTATCAGCTGTTTGGACTCTCATTCTGATGGCACCCATTCACTCTAGAGAATCCTTTGCTGAGCAAATGAAGCAACGCTAAATTTCTCCAACTCAACTGTTCTTTTAAAACAAATCAATGTCACATTTAAGTAAAGACAAACCTGAAAAATACAAAAAAAAACTCTTTGCAGTTGTTAATTTAAGTGTGTGCGGATGCGTTGTTTATCAAAGCTGAAATCATCTGATAATCCTCTCAGGACAGGTGAATGTTTGTATTCATGTGTACTTGTGGGTTTGTGTGTTTATATAAAGATCTCTTATTTCAGTAGCTTCAGTGCTGCTCTTTATCTCCACCGAAATGCCAAAAACAACATCTCACAGATCTGTTTCTCATTTCGGTGTCAAAAGATTCAGATCTTTTCAGGTCTAGTCTGGTCTGGTCTTCTCTTGTCTCTCAATATACTTTTATATGTAGAGTTTCAAGAAAGATGACATTTTGACTGTTGAAATTGGTTTTGAGCTAATATGGTCGTACTTCCTGGTTCTAATAAGAACTCTATCTGCTGTGTTTTGAACCAGCTGGAGTTTGTTTATTAAGTTTGTAGAGCAACCACCCAATAATGCATTACAATAATATAACCCTGAGGTCATGAATGCATGAATTAACATTTATGCATTTGACAATGAGAGCATAGATCGTAATTTAGATATATTTTAAGATGTAAAAATGTGGTTTTACAAATCCTAGATATGTGGTTTTCAAAGGAAAGATTGCTATCAAATAGCACATCCAGATTCTTAACTGATGAAGAAGAACTGACAAAGCAGCCATCAAGTGGTAGACAGTCTTCTAGGTTGATACATGCTGATGTTTATGGTCTGATAATTAACACCTTTTTTTCAGAATTAAGCAGTAGGAAATTACTAGTCATTCAACACACACCTTTTAATATCAACTATGCATTCCTTTAGTTTCGCAAATTTGTTTCGTCAGGCCACAAAAAAAAAAAAAAATAGTTGAATATCATCAGCCTAACAGTGAAAGCTAACACCATGTTTCGTGATGATATCTCCCAGAAAATAATCACCCCTTTAAAAAGAATTACATTTTTGTTGCTGTGCAGCCTAAAATAAAGATGGACACATTTTTTGTTTTATCCAGCTGTATTTACTTATAACATCCAAGTGAAAGATATAGCACCAACAAGTCAGAAAACAAAGAACAGAATCACTGGGTTTGTAAAAGGATTCTTTTCTAAACCAAATGTAAAGCGTAAAAAGCAACGGCCCTAGTACTGAGCCTTGTGGTACTCCATACTGCACTTGTGATCTGTATGATATCTCTTCATTCACTACTATGAATTTATGGTGGTCTAATGCCAACAGAATCAGAATATATCACACACCTTGTTGTGATTCTCCATAGGGGTAATGGTTTTATACTGTACAAACTGTACTTTCTATTACCCTACACCAGGGGTAGGCAAGTTCGGTTTTAGAGAGCCGCAGTCCTGCAGGGTTCAGCTTCAACTCTAATCAAACACACCTGAACAAGCTCATCAATGTCTTCTGGATTACTAAGGCTACAGACAGGAGAGGGTTTTTTTAGGGTTGGAGCTGAACTCTGCAGCTCTCTCTGACTGCGGTTCTCTAGGACTGAACTTGTCTACCCCTGCCCTACATTAACCCTACACCTAAACCTATCCCTCACAGAAAACCTTCTGCATTTTTACAATTTCAATAAAACTAATTTTGTATGATTTATAAGCTTTTGTACTCATGGGGATCTCAATTTAGTTCCCCATGTGAGACAAGTCCCCCACAAGTATATATATATATATATATATATATATATATATATACAATTATATATATATAACCATTTTTTTTCATCCCATCTGATATTCTTCTCCTTGTCTCACTTTTTGTGACTCTTCTTTCATCTCTTATCTTGTCTTCAGTTTTAGTCTAACTTAATGTTTTTTTTTGTTTTGTTTTCTGGCTGTAGTTTTTATTTGTATATTCTTATCTTGCTGCTTCTCTTCTCCTCTTCTCATCTGGTATGTTTGTCTTTTTTTGATGTGTGTGTTTGTGTGTGTGTGTGTTTGTGAGGTTTTGTTTTTCAGCTGTTCGCTGTATAATTTTCTCTAAGTCTCTGACAACTGCTGTCCAGACCTCACCCTGGGTTTGGTCCTCTCACTTTCCAAAAACAGACTCCTTAAACACTCATGGGGCTTTCGTTGACTTATCGAGCGCGTGTTCGGTGCTCTTGCCAGCGTCTTGTGGACACTGTAGAACATTTGGCATAAGCTGTCTCGTTCTGTGCTCTTGCTGAAGGTTTTAGGCTGGTCACCGTTTAGACAATGTCCTTGAGACGAACTCCTGTGCTCAGCGTCTTCCAAAATATCTCACTGCATTCTGCTCATAGCAGACCGCGTGTCTCTTGCTCTCTCTCTCATCTGCTTGACCTCTGTCTCACTCAATCCTCTGGCATCTATCCTTACTCTCTCTTTCCTAATGTCTCTTTCTTGTGCTCTGAGCGGATGTGTGTCTCTGCCAGGAGAATGTCTATCATATAACATTTCACTTTCAGCCCATCAATAAGACATGATTTCACTACACACTCTCACTCACTCAGATATAAGTATCTGTTTATGTATTATTTTCTAGGTCGATGCATCAGGCAAATGTATCTGTTTGTGTGTGTGTGTACAGTGATGGATAAAAATATTGGAAAAGAATTGTCTGAGGATTTGAGAACCAAAATATGGAAAACCATGGGAAGTCTCAAGGCTCCAAGTCCATTACGAGAGATTTAAATGCTCCTGTGTCCACTGTGCACAACATTGTAAAGAAGTTTACAGCCCATTGCACTGTAGCTAATATCCCTGGATTAGGACGAAAGAAAAAATTGATGAAAGGCTTGTAACAAAGGATAGTTCAAAGAGTGGATAAAGAACCTCGATCAACTTCCAAACAAATTCAAGCTGACCTCCAAGCATAGGGTACAACAGTGACAGCTTGCACTCTCCATCGCCATCTGAATAAAAAGGGATGCTATGGTAGGAGACTCAGAAGGACCCCACTGCTGACACAGAAACAAAAAAAGCCAGATTGGAGTTTGCCAAAATGTACCCGAGGAAACCGAAGTCCTTCTAGGAAAATTTCTTGTGGACAGATGAGGCAAAAATGTAGTTTTTTTAAAGCACATCATTCTACTGTCTTCTGAAAATGAAATGAGGCCTTCAAAGAAAGTCTCTAAAGTCAAACATTGTAGAGGTTCACTTATATTTTGGGGTTGCTTTGCTGCCTCAGGCACTGGATTGCTTGGTCTCCATCAGAGGTCATGGGTCTTACAGCAGGACAATGACCCAAAACATGTTTCAAAAAGCACCTAAAAATGGTTTAAGACAAAGCACTGGAGAGTTCTGGAGTTGCCAGCAATGAGTCCAGATCTAAATCCCATAAAGCACCTGTGGAGAGATCTCAAAACAGCAGTTGGGAGAAGAAACCCTTCAAGTCTAAAAGACCTGAAGCAGTTTGCAAAAGTTGTCCAAAATGCAGAAATGCACCATATATATATATATATATATATATGTATATATGCATGCGTGCGTGTGTGTGTGTGTGTGTGTTGATGTCCATCTGGGAACATCCTGCATGCAGGGTCCAAAATGAACCCTTTTTACCTTTACCTTTAATTATTAAAATATTATATTCATTACTGTTTGGGATCAGTATGTTTTTATTCTTATAGAAATTAATACATTTATTCAGCAAGGACCTATTAAACTGATCAAAAGTAACAGTGAAGACATTTATAATGTTACAAACGATTTCTATTTAAAATAAATTGTTCTTTTTAACTTTCAGTTAATCAAAGAATCCTGAAAATTCATGTTTGCACAAAATATGAAGCGACACAAACATTTTGAACATTGAAAAAATAATACATTTTTCTGGAGCAACACATCAGGATATTAGGATGATTTCTGAAGGATCATGTGACACTGAAGACTGGAGGAATGATGCTGAAAATTCAGCTTTGATCACAGCAATAAATTACATTTTAACATATTATTTGTATAAATTACAATTTAAATAAACTGTTGTTTTAAATAGTTATAATCGTTCACAATATTACAATTTACTGCGTTTTGATCAAATAAATGCAGCCTTGGTGAGCAGGAGATAGGTCTTTTAAAAACATTAAAAAAAAATCAACCCCAAACTTTTGGATCTTAATTTCCAATGTAAAAATTAATTGTGTGAATTAAGGGCCCGGTTTCATAGACGGGGCTTAGCCTAAACCAGGATTAGGCCATAGTTCAATTAGGACATTTAAGTAATTTTTATAAACATTCCTTCGAAAAAAGTATTACTGGTGTGCATCTTAAGACAAAATGAAAGCACTGACATGTTTTAAGATCAGTCGGTGCAAGTTTCTTTTCGATAAAACAGCTCAGATTTACATTTTAGTCTAGGACTAGGCTTAAGCCTTGTCTGTGAAACCGGGGGAATGTGTGTTGTTGTCTGTGTGGATAAAATTATTCTTGTATGTGTGTGTGTGAGAGACCTGTTTTAGGGCCACTTGTAGCAGACAGCTGTTGTAGTGAAATGCTAACCACGCTAAAGGCTAATGTGTTTAATGGTTAAAGGCCGTGCGATCTGACAGTCCTCTGAACCTGACACTCTCTCTCTCTCTCTCACACACACACACACACACACACACACACACACACACACACACACACACACACACACACACTGATAGACCTCACTGGAATCCTGATGTGAGAAGCAAGAAATTCAACCACTTCACACAAATTTCATATGAATATATAATATTTGAATACATATCTAAGATAATGATCATTAAAAATAAATATGACACAAAAAAATGTTTGACAGCAGAATGCGTAAGTATTACACCCATAAATCTCAATGTTCAGTGTGCATGTCTGTGTTTAAGGCAGTGACACTGACCTTTTGCTCTTTCAAGGAGGAGTTTGTGTGTCTATGTGTGTTGGTTCTCATGGTCCGACGTCCCGTGAGACACTGCGACAGATGTAACGTCTGCCCACCCTCTCTCTCTCACATACACACACACACACACACACTGCAATCCTACACTGTCCATGTTCATGTGCGCATCCTTCTCATACAGGTCCATTTGTTTGCCATGTGCATGTGTGTTTTCACAAGTGCTTGCATTCACCTGCATGCATGTGTGCACATGTCTGCGTTTCATACACACAGTATGTCAGGCTGTGTGAAACAGCACAGATAAACACAATGGGTGTGTTTGTGGGCATGATTGGTGATGCTAAAGAGCACAGCCTCAGGTGATCTCTCATAAGGGGTGCAGGTTTGGGCCTGAGGTGTCACACTCCTGCTAATGACACGATCACAAAACACCTCCACAGGATGAAGAGATTAGCATCTGAGAGCTTCTCACAGAAGAACAATGAAACATGACACCAAACACTCCTCTGACACCCTGGTTTGTGTCTGGTTCAATATTAATCACTGTTTGTTGTTTAAGTAAGGAATTAAGGGTTTACTGAATTGTTCGTAGCTTGAGATCTTTTTCTGCAGCATTCGTGGGGAAGATTGTGTATAAATAAAAAACACTTTCTTAAAGACAGTGTTTATATTTAATGCTTTGATTTGCTTCATTTGGAAACACTTTTGAATTTTGACTCATTTAAATGTAAAAACAGACACAAAGAGAGAGATTTAATAAATATATATTAATATATGTATTTAAATTTTGTAACTTATATTTGAATTACATTTATTTATAGAACTCTACTGTACAAAAACTAAAAACCAAAAAAATGTAATATACTAAAAGATGCATGTTCCACACACACACACACACACACACACACACACAAACACACACACACACACAGACACACACACACATAGACACAATGTGTTCTAATGTTCTATTATAATACATTTTTTAAAACTAAAATAATTTATTAAAAAAAAACATTTACCCACTTGGGGCCTGAAAATTTCCCCTAACTGAAGAATCACCCATATATCATATATATATATATATATATATATATAGAGAGAGAGAGAGAGAGAGAGAGAGAGAGAGAAAGAGTATTAGATTGATAATGTTCCCTCTTAAGTCCAATAATTCATCACTCTTAAAAGAAATAAGCACACACACTTTTCCATGAATTTTTTGCCGTTCACACGCCTCCCAGTCTCGGTCTCTTGCTCAAACCTGCCGACCGAAACTGCCTCTCTCAGCAGCTGTGTGTGTGTGTGTGAGTGTGTGCTTCTGGCACTCGTTCTTATTCCCACTCTCACATGATCATGAGTTGTACTTCCAAATGGACACACCTTCCAGCACTATTAAATGTTCTCTCTCTCTTTCACACACACACATGACCTAAAACAACATATGCATTTAACACTTTAATTTCAAAAGGCAACAAATTCACAAAAACACAAATTACGTTCTGTGTAAATACATTGTACATTATAATTACAATATCAACACATTGTACATTTCATTATTACTGGTATGTGGACAACTTAGTCTAATTGAAAACTAACCAAATGTGCACAGCAATAATAATGACTAGAATGGCTAGAATGGAGTGATCCCCCTTGGACACTTAAAGGAGTAGTTCACGCAATAAATGTTGAAAATATACTCTCCTCAGGCCCCCAAGATGCAGATGAGAATGTTTCTTCATCAGATTTGGAGATATGTAGCATTACATCACTTGCTCACCAATGTAGCATGCTTCGCAGGACATTAACTGATGGACTGGAGTGCTGTGGATTACTTGTGATGTTTTTATCAGCTTTTCGGACTCTCATTCTGACGGCACCCATTCACTGCAGAGCATCCATTGGTGAACAAGTGATTCAAAGCTACATGTCCCCAAATCTGATGAAGAAACTAAACTATATTTTTTTGATGTCCTGAGGGTGAGGACATTGTCAGCAAATTGTAATTTTTAGGTGAACTATTCCTTTAAGTGTTTACTCCGTCTCAGAATCACCTGGTGTATCTTTCTTTAATAAATGCTACATGGTTTGATATTTTATCTAATGCAATGATGTCCATATATTTTTTTAATACTTTTGTGGCCGCTGTACATAATAAAGATCTTCCTTAATGCAAAACTCTGTAAGGCGATAAACAAACATAAAAAAATAAAACGAGAAATGCATGCCTGCATTACAACAGCAAAAGCATGTTTATCCAAATTACAAAGTTAATTGCATGACTGCAATCAGTTTTTATGCTAACATTATCGCCCTCTAGTGTCTGATCTACAACAGGACAATCTGTGTGTTTGTTACTGCACTGGATAAATAACCCTCTTCTCTGATAGAACATGAACTTTGACTTCACTGCACAATATTTCACAAAGCTATTTGTATTATATGCAGTGTTCAGACCATAATATAATTGATGAATCTAAGAGCAAAAGCTTATATAAGCGAAATATTATAGTCCAATTCTATCATGGCTTTTTGATATAGTTCTGACCGGTTAAATCTCGTTGAGTTCTGGTGCGTCAGTTGCAGGATTGTCCAGGCGGTGCGTCAGGTACATGAGCCAGTGGATCCGGACGGATCAGGAACCTGCAGAACACAATGAGCACTTGTAAAGCACTCATGTTTGAGGTTTTACTCTGACAATGTGATTCATCTTGACATAGATGTTTGTGTGCATGCATATGTCTTAGTACACATTAATATGAACAGCTATCCCTATAGATACAGTAAAACCTGGAATGAACTAAATTTTGGGGATTTTTTTGGGTGGTCTTCCTGAGAAAATTGCATGATGCATGACTAAATAATGTCTTTAAAAATGACAATTAAATAAAATCTAAAAATCTATATACTAACATTGATTAAAATCTACAAAAAAGACAAATAAGATCAATAATTACAGCAGTTTGGTTTGAACAAAATCTCTAGTATGACAGTAGGGATGTTAACAGTACAGTGTTATTTTAGTATTAATTATATACTATTGTAGAATATAATAATATACTATATTTAGTCAACTTTCTATTTTTATATTTTCAGTTTTCATGTTCATTTTAGTTTTTGTTGCATGCTTTTGACAGTTTATTAGTTTTATGGGCCTTTTAATATTTCTATAAAGATTTAATTTATTTGTATTTCAGTTGTAGTTGTAGTAATTTTAGTACTATTTTAGTACTTTTTTATTAGCATTTTTCTTTTTTGTTAAAGTTTTAATATTTATGTTATGTTAGTATCATTGAGATAATATTACACATTATATTACAACATTATATATAAAGTTATTATTATTATTAGGTTTTTACATTTTTAAGTTTTTTATTTTTTAAATTTTATCAATTTTGTTGTGTGTTTTTGTTATTTTTAGTAGTTTTTGCATTTATTATAGTAAGTTAAACTTAATTAAAATAAAATACTAAATTAAATTAAAATGAGAAATGGCTTGACAACTAACTGAAATAAGTCTTTTTAATAATTTATTTTAGTTTTTTTTCAAATAAAGATTTTTATTTTTTATTTTAGCTTCAGTGGTGTAAATTTTTGTTTTACTTTTAGTTTACAATAATAACCCTGATAATTGTTTTAATATTTTATTTTAATCACAGAAAATGACTTTAATATAGTTCTAGATACCAAAAGCAATACGGTTACGATGAAGTAACCATATTCAGCCTAGTGTCTGAATATTTCTAAATAGCGCCTACAATTAGTTAAAAAATAACACCAGTGAAAGAAATAAATGTGTATATGTGTATCAGTCAGGAGGGATGTGATGCATACACCACATCATTGAGCTGCAGCAGCGTGTCGGGGGCGGGGTTTATCAGCACATATGAGATGGAGTTCTGCTGGTCATTCAACTCATCTGCAACAGAGATTGGTGGACACATCTGTCACTCAAACAACATGGGCGTGGTTAATGTTCCACAGGAAAGATGAAGCACTTTAACATCTAGATAAGAAACTTTAGGCTACAGTATAAGGGGTTATAATTTCTTGTGTTATGTAGCATGACATTAAATTCCAAAACATTGACTGGGAATTATAATGGACTAAAATTAAGTTCTTTAAAATCTAAATATGCCACGATTTTCCTCACAAAAATTTCCCGTCTTATCTTTGTTCTTATATTACTGTCAATACAAGTGGATAGAATACAATGAAAATAATAAATAAACCCCAGGAGCAAACAATTTAAGTAGAGGGTGTTTACCTTGCAAATACCCCAAATTAACTCGGTTCATCACATCACTGGCTGTTAGATTTGTGACATCCTCTAAAAGAGATGAAAGACCGAATGAAAAAGAGGAAGACAGAAATATTGTACATCAAAATTATCTGTAAGTATAATTTCTGATTAAACAAAGGTTCTTCTGTCCAAGAATGTAACCACATATTCAGGATTCAACATAAATCAGTGGTCACAACCCTTTTTAATTCCATTATCTGATATAAATTTTTTTAAGTGAAACATGATACGAGAGAAATGTAGGACAGGAGCTGATTTTGTGAAAGTGAAGGGTTACTAACCATATCAAAACAAACTTTATTGGGGCACATCTTCCACAAACCAAATGGCTATACCTAAGCATATACCTATTATACATATTAATATTATTCATGAGGTAAGGGGCGTGGTTTACTATATCCAGCCGTGTGCAGGCCCAAGTGCTGCATGCGGTTCCTGACCAGTTCCGAAAGCTCCTCCCTTTCCGAGCGGCGTAACAC